>NC_084627.1:19311023-19421023 GCF_033978795.1 Nerophis ophidion
ATGCTCCTCTGCTCAGAAAACCAGCATTGTCACGACAAAAAAAGTGGGGGGACAGGGACCGGTACTTTTTAGAGGCGGTATAGTACTACCAAATAGGATTCATTAGTATCGCGGTACTATACTTGTACCGGTTTACTGTACAACCCTGGTCGTACTGTCTATTAATTATTGTGTGGATGCTGAGAAGCATTTTTTTTTTTTTTTACCCAAATTACCAGTTTTCCCAGAATTCCATTGCATTTTTTTCCATTTAAAATAAATGGGCAATTTTTCACACTTCTCAACCCATTCAAACCCCACCGCATCGACACACTGCACGCATCCTGGACATTCCAACTAATACTTTTCCCGCTTCCAAAAGTTTCCATTTTTTTCCCAGAATTCCTGCATTGCATTTGCAGTTTGCCCATCCTTTTTTCTTTCGACTACTTCTCCCACATTTTTCAACACCATATTTTCCGGACTATAAGGCGCATTTAAAATCCTTTCATTCTCTCAAAACTCGACAGTGCGCCTCATAACCCGGTACGCCTAATGTACAGACTAATTTTGGTTGTGCTTACCGACTTCGAAGCTATTTTATTTGGTACATTAGAAATGATAAGTGTGACCAGTAGATGGCATCCACACATAAGAGATACGTGTAGGAAAAAGGGTGGAGTGCCATCTCCGGGTTGGGGAGGAGATCTTGCCTCAAGCGGTCGAGTTCAAGTACCTAAGAGTCTTGTTCCCGAGTGAGGGAAGATTGGATCGTGAGGTCGACAGACGGATCGGTGCGGCGTCTTCAGTAATGCAGACGCCGCATTGATCCGTTGTGGTGAAGAAGGAGCTGGGCCGGAAGGCAAAGCTCTCAATTTACCGGTCAATCTACGTTCCCATCCTCACCTATGGTCATGAGCTTTGGGTTATGACCGAAAGGACAAGATCACGGGTACAAGTGGCCGATATGAGTTTCCTCCGCCGGGTGGCGGGGTTTTCCCTTAGAGATAGGGTGAGAAGCTCTGTCATTCGGTAGGAGCTCAAAGTAAAGCCGCTGCTCCTCCACATCGAGAGGAGCCAGATGAGGTGGTTCGGGCATCTGGTCAGGATGCCACCCGAGCGCCTCCCGAAGGAGGTGTTTAGGGCACTTGCGACCAGTAAAAGGCCACGGGGAAGACCCAGGACACGTTTTTTGATTGATTGATTGATACTTTTATTAGTAGATTGCACAGTTCAGTACATATTCCGTACAATTGACCACTAAATGGTAACACCCGAATAAGTTTTTCAACCACGTTAATCAATTCATGGTACAAATATATATTATCAGCATAATACAGTCATCACACAATTTAATCATCAGAGTATATACATTAAATTATTTACATTATTTACAATCTGAGGGGTGGGATGAGGAGCTTTGGTTGATATCAGCACTTCAGTCATCAACAATTGCATCATCAGAGAAATGGACATTGAAACAGTGTAGGTCTTAGTAGGATATGTACAGCGAGCAGAGAACATAGTGAGTTCAGATAGCATAAGAACAAGTATATATATTAGAAATACATTTGATTATTTACATTAGGTTATTTACAATCCGGGGAGATGGGATGTGAATGGAGGAGGGTATTAGTAAAGGGTTGATGTTGCCTGGAGGTGTTGTTTTAGAGTGGTTTTGAAGGAATATAGAGATGCACTTACTTTTACACCTGTTGGGAGTGCATTCCACATTGACGTGGCCTAGAAAGAGAATGAGTTAAGACCTTTGTTAGATCGGAATCTGTGTTTATTGTGGTTTGTGGAGCTCACCCTGGTGTTGTGGTTATGGCGGTCATTTAAGGAAGTAGTTTGACATGTACTTCGGTATCAGGGAGGTGTAGCGGATTTTAGAGACTAGGCTCAGTGCAAGTTGTTTTACTCTGTCCTCCACCCTGAGCCAGCCCACTTTGAAGAAGTCGGTTGGAGTGAGGTGTGATATGGGGTGGTTTAAATGTAACCGGACTAGCTTGTTCTGTGATGTTTGAAATCTATATTTGAGGGTTTTGGAGGTGCTGGGGTACCAGGAGGTGTAAGCCTAATCGAAAAAGGGTTGAATGAGAAGTTGGGAAGACTATGTCTCCCGGCTGGCCTGGGAACGCCTCGGGGCCCGGGAGGAGCTGGACGAAGTGGCTGGAGAGAGGGAAGTCTGGGCTTCCCTGCTTAGGCTGCTGCCCCCGCGACCTGACCTCGGATAAGCAGAAGAAGATGGATGGACTGAGAGCCAGGCCTTCTCGACCAACATCAGTGTGTAACCTCACCAAAATTCCTATAAACACACTCCACAACCTTGTGGACAGCCTTCCCAGAAGAGTTGAAGCTGTAATAGTGGTAATAGGTGGACCGACATCATATTGAACCCTATGGGTTAGGAATGGGATGGCACTTCAAGTTCATATGTGAGTCAAGGCAGGTGGCCAAATACTTTTGGCAATAAAGTGTATTTCAGGTCCGTACTCCATCGAAATGTGAGAATATTCCAAATAAAACTGTGGCGAGCGCACATATTTTTACAAGTGGGTGGGTTAATGCCTTGTGTCATTCAAAGCGGAGCACTGTTATCTTTGTTAAGTACGGGGTCGCGTTACATCGTGCGTGTGTACCTAATGTTGTGGCCCCAAATGTGCACTAAATCCACGGCGCTGCTGACTCAGAGCACGTCGCATTGGGAGTCGTCTTTTTGGCACCGGGACGAAGCGCAGGACATGTGGAATTACCGGGCTTGACGCCACGCTGACGACATGTTGAGTCACACATGTTTTTGTGTATGCAAACACATAGCGGCGTGCTTTACATCCAGTCCATTACGCTTAAAGGTCTTTCCTAAAGGGCGTGTGTTGGAGCAGGCACAACCAAGATGACTCCCTTTGTCAGTTTTCCATGCAACATGTCCGCCCTGGTCCTCAAATGCCGTCCAATACATAAAAAAAAAAAAAAAGTGCGTCATCAAGTAACAGATGTTGCATCCAAACGTGTCTCCTCCGCGTACGTACTGTACAACAGCCTCGGCGTCTTTTAGGGACATTTACAAGCTTTTTTCTAGCTTGTGGTTTACTCACAGATGACGTAAACAAAGCAAAGTGAGGATGAAGGATAGTGACAAAGTCCTGCTGTTTCAGAGATACAAACACATTGTGTTTCGCTATTCTCCTTATTTTCACGTTAGGATGGAAATCATCTGTTCCAGGGTCAAACTCTCACCGTTACACACTTGTATTGCCCCATGTAGGTCATGTTTGAAGTAGCAAGTGTAAAAGGAAGTTAACCGTCCGGGGCTTACAGTGGGGCAAAAAAATATTTAGTCAGCCACCGATTGTGCAAGTTCTCCCACTTAAAATGATGACAGAGGTCTTTAATTTTCATCATAGGTACTAGAGATGCTCGGTTTGCGGTCTCATCCGCGGAGTCCGCGGATAACCCACGGGTCGGGCGATTAACATGACGAAAAAGTAGATTTTAATTAGATTCGGGCGGGTGGCGGTTGAACCATCTGGAAATATTTGATATGCATGTTTCTGTGATCGGTATCCTTTGCCATTCAAAGTGCCATTTAAGACCCGTGTCACAAAGCGAAGAAGACAATAAGAGATGCTATTATTCTCCTGAATGACTGCCAGTAGTTACCCAGATAATAAGTATCAGGGCGTGCCATGAAGCCATTAGCTTTGTCGCCTGCTACAACATGTACGATCTGCATGTTAGTCCAGCATCATGTTGTGTGTGCCTTCCGCGGCGACACGCACACGACTGCAAGGCATACTGGGTGACACAGAGTACACTAATGGTTGTGATATAAACAATTTTAACACTCTTAGTAATATGCGCCACGCTGTGAAGCCACACCAATTAAGAACGACAAACACATTTCGGGAGAACATCCTCACAGTAACACAACATAAACACAACACAACAAATACCCATAATCCTTTGTATTCATGACACATCCTGACTATTTTACACACCCCGCTAGCAGCTTGTTGGGGGCGCGGGGGTGTGTCACAGATTCAAAGGATTATGGGTATTTGTTGTGTTGCGTTTATGTTGTGTTACTGTGAGGATGTTCTCCCGAAATGTGTTTGTCAATCTTGTCGGGTGTGGCTTCACAGCGTGGCGCATATTAGTAAGTGTTAAAGTTGTTTATATCACAACCATCAGTGTACTCTGTATCACCCAGTATGCCTTTCAATCTTGTATGTGTAAATGCGGAAGCTGTACACAACATGTTAGCGGACCAACAATCGGTTTGTACATGTTGTTGAAGGTGTGTAAGGCAATGGCTTCATAGCACGCCCATATTCTTGTAATCAGGATGAACGCTACTGGATAGCCGCAGGAACACTAGCGGCTCCCATTGTCATCATTACTCTGTGAAACAGGTTTAAATAGATCTGTAAGTGGTAAAGACGGACAACCTCTGATGTATGTCAGCGGGCGGTTGGGGGGCGGGTACGGTCCTGATAAAATGTTGGTTCGGGTGGACGGCGGGTGGATGACGACTTTGGGGATGCGGATGCGGATGATATAATTGCCTATCCGCGCATCTCTAATAGGTACACTTCAACTGTGAGAGACAGAATGTGAAAAAAAAATCCAGGAATTCTCATTGTAGGAATTTTAAATGATTTATTTGTAAATTATGGTGGAAAATAAGTATTTGGCCAACCATACAAAGCTCTCACTGATGGAAGGAGGTTTTGGCTCAAAATGTCACGATACATGGCCCCATTCATTCTTTCCTTAACACGAATCAATCGTCCTGTCCCCTTAGCAGAAAAACAGCCCCAAAGCATGATGTTTCCACCCCCATGCTTCACAGTAGGTATGGTGTTCTTGGGATGCAACTCAGTATTCTTTTCCTCCAAACACGACGAGATGAGTTTATACGAAAAAGTTGTATTTTGGTTTCATTTGACCACATGACATTCTCCCAATCCTCTGCTGTATCATCCATGTATCCATTTTGGTATCGTCTCGTCGTGTACCGGCCGCCGTCTTCCACAGCTTTGTCCAAGTTGTTAAGTAGAATAAAGCCTTGCTTTATTCCTAATTTCTTTGTACCCTCTAAAGAAGGGTGATTTTGATTTGCTTAAGTTTTTTAGTCAGTTTGTTTGAGCTAGTTTCATAGTGCTCTGACTTGTTTTTTCCCGATCCTCTTAGAGCGTCTACTTTGTAGTTTCCTTGGCCCTTTATAGTGTAGTTTGTGTGTATCTTTTTGTCTCCTCTGCGTGAGCGATTTTCTTTTGCAGAGTTAATCGTCGATTGTTGTTTTGTTTTTTTATTAGAACCGTGTAGATTGTGCTATCACCTTTTTTCCCCTGCCTCTGGAATGATTTTCCGTTTGTTTTTTGCCCTGTGCTATGTTTCCTTTTTTGCTCTAGTGCGGGGGTTGGCAACCTGCGGTTCTAGAGCCGCCCTAGTGGCTCTCTGGAGCTTTTTCAAAAATATATGAAAAATGGAAAAAGATGAAAGGAAAAAAACATATTTTTTGTTTTAATATGGTTTTTGTAGGAGGACAAACATGACACAAACCTCCCTAATTGTTATAAAGCACACAGTTTATATTAAACATGCTTCACTGATTCAAGTATTTGGTGAGCGCCGTTTTGTCCTTCTAATTTTGGCGGTCTTTGAACTCACCCTAGTTTGTTTACATGTATAACTTTCTCCGACTTTCTAAGACGTGTTTTATGCCACTTCTTTTTCTGTCTCATTTTGTCCACCAAACTTTTAACGTTGTGCATGAATGCACAAAGGTGAGTTTTGTTTTCAGTTGTAGTAATAGGAACTTGTCCAAAATGATTTGGCTAGTAAGAATGCTAAAACTTTGGACGGAGTCTATACTGAATGTTGTGATAAAATGTTCCCCCAGGGCTGGGGTCGGCAACTCGCGGCTCTGGAGCCGCATGCGGCTCTTTAGCGCCGCCCTAGTGGCTCTATGAAACTTTTTTTTAAATATCTGAAAAATGGAAATGATGAGGGGAAAAAAACATATCTTTTGTTTTAATTTGGTTTCTGTAGGGGGACAAACATGACACAAACCTCCCTAATTGTTATAAAGCACACTGTTTATATTAAACATGCTTCACTGATTCGAGTATTTGGCGAGCGTCGTTTTGTCCTACTAATTTTGGCGGTCCTTGAACTCACCGTAGTTTGTTTACATGTATAACTTTCTCCGACTTTCTAAGACGTGTTTTATGCCACTTCTTTTTCTGTCTCATTTTGTCCACCAAACTTATAACGTTGCGCATGAATGCACAAAGGTGAGTTTTGTTGATTTTACTGACTTGTGTGGAGTGATAATCAGACATATTTGGTCACTGCAAGCTAATCGATGCTAACATGCTATTTAGGCTAGCTATATGTACATATTGCATCATTATGCCTCATTTGTAGTTATATTTGAGCTCATTTGGTTTCCTTTAAGTCCTCTTAATTCAATTTATATCTCATGATACACTATCTGTATGTAATATGGCTTTTATTTTTTTGCATCTCCAGACGGATTTGTTTTTGTATTTTTGGTCCAATATGGCACTTTCAACATTTTAGGTTGCCGACCCCTGCTGTAGTGTGTCTAGTATAGAGTTTATAGCCATTTTGTTTATTCACTCTATCTGAAGAGAGTTCACAGAAACTGTTGAATAAAAGCCTGCGTCAATCGTTTCCCGTCTGCAGCTGAGTCCTCATTTTTGCCAAGGCCTAACAAATGTGACATGTTTGCTGTTTTTATTTAGGACTCAAGTTGCTTTAGAGCGGCGGTGTCAAACTCCTATTTATTGAGGACCGCATTGCAATTATGGCTGCCCTCAGAGGGCCACATGTAACCGTGAATTTATATAAATATAATCCTATAATAGCTTTGTCACACAATTTGCAAAGGCAGCTGATTTTGATTGGGTATATTTTTTTTGTAGACTGATGGATATCTTGCTTTGAAATCGTAAGTCAAGATGACAAGCAGATATTTACAGTATGATTATTTTTGATAAGAAAATTAATGGAACATCAGATCATATTGAAGTGTAGAACATATGCAATTGTGTGTGCAACTACTTTTAACCAGAAAGTACATTTTTATTTCCAGCCTTCTGACATAAATGACATAGTGGGCTGCATATTGTGTGTAATGTTACCCAGACCAAACATTTAAAAAAATCTTTTATTTTTATTTTTTAAACCCCTGCCTTGTTTTTCGATAAATTCTAAGGCATTTTAGGCAACTGTATATGGCTTGAAAGGCCATGTGATTTTGCAATGCATTGTGGGGGCTAGGTAGCCATACTTTGTGGACAAAAGGCTTTGGTTACAATGTGAAAGTGCGCAACAAACAGGATTAAAATGGATCGCACAAAATAAAAAAAATAAAAAAACAATGGACCGTACCAAGACAAACTGTACCCTATTCCAAAGGCTCGCTACCTGGAAAAACAAAAAAAACAATGGTGGAATTCACTCAAGAGCTAAGACAGGGGTGTCCAAAGTGGGGGCCATTTGCGCAGGTAATTTTTTAAAGGCCCCACGGTACATTTTAAAAATACGATTGAAAAATGTTTAAAACGGAAAAACTGATATAAAAGAGCAAATGGGTGAGATGTAACACGAACATGTTGCAATGTTTACTCTAAAAACACAAAGCTGCCATGCAGGCTGTTTCTTTCTTTAAAAAATAATAATGAATCAAAATCAATGTCATTATGAATTATTGACCTATTCAAGGCTCCAATTATGTCACGTTAAATTTTCCACTTTGAGATATTTTGGGGGGAAAATGTTGCATATTTTGTGTTTGCCATATAAAAACCTGAGCTGCATTTTTAAAGAAGGGCCTAAAATGAACAAACAAAAAACATAAACAACAATAAAACTTATACTTGACGGACAGATCTGAAGTTGATCTCAAGATTATTGTGTTAAAAGTAAACAACGGTATGATTTATTTTCCAACACTTTAATGAGTAGGACCCGTTTGGATCCCCAATCATTTTAGTGTGATTTGTTTTTAAGTGTCATTGCTAAAAAATAATAATGAATTACAATCAATTTAGTTATTGACCTTTTTAATGCTCCAATTATCATATAATCTTAAACATTCCACTTAAAAATATATCGGGTGATAATATTGCTTATTTTGTGTTTTTTTCCACCAAAAAACAGGGTTTTCTTTGACAAAAAGAGCATACAACATAAATCTTTAAAATCATTATATTGACAGATGGACCTAATGTTGATCTGGAGATTTAAAACTGGAATAATAATAAAACAAAATAATACTGAATAATGACACATTTTTAACATTTTTTGGACCAAAAACTTTGGGGTCCCCGGGATCAAGCCTGAGTGGAGGCCTGAATGTATATTGGTTATACATATATTGTATTGGTTTTTAAAATTTAAAAAATGTCAAAATGGCCCCCGCTTGCTTTGATTTTTCAGTCTGCGGCCCTGAGTGGAAAAAGTTTGGACACCCCTGAGCTAAGAGCACGTCCAAAGGACGAGAGATTTGAATCAAGTAAAACGTCTCTTTATTTCTTCTACAGAGTCATCTTTAATAGCGGTGAACATTTCCAGAATGTATAGTCTATCGTGCACATTATAATTTTTCAAATATATGGCTTTCATCTCTTATGTGTTTGGGATTAGAGATGTCCGATAATATCGGACTGCCGACATTAGCGGCCGATAAATGCTTCAAAATGTAAAATCAGGAAATTATCGGTATCTGTTTCAAAAAGAAAAATGTATGACCTTTTAAAACGTCGCTGTACGGAGTGGTACACGGCTGTATGGAGAAGTACAGAGTGCCAATAAACCTTAAAGGCACTGCCTTTGAGTGCCGGCCCAATCACATAAAAGCGACAGCTTTTCACACACACACAAGTGAATGTAAGGCATACTTGATCAACAGCCATACAGGTCACACTGAGGGTGGCTGTATAAACAACTTTGACACTGTTACAAATATGCGCCACACTGTGAACCCACACCAAACAGGAATGACAAACACATGTTGGGAGAACATCCGCACCGTAACACAACAGAACAAATACCCAGAAACCCTTGCAGCACTAACTCTTCCGGGACGCTACAATATACACTCCCCTCCCGCTACCCCCCCTACCCAATCTCCTCATGCTCACTTAGGGACAGCATGTCCCAAATTCCAAGCTGCTGTTTTGAGGCATGTTAAAAAAAATAATAATGTACTTTGTCACTTCAATAATAAATATGGCAGTGCCATGTTGGCATTTTTTTCCATCACTTGGGTTGATTTATTTTGGGAAAACCTTGTTACATTGTTTATGGCATCCAGGGGGACATCAAAACAAAATTAGGCATAATAATGTGTTAATTCTACGACTGTATGTATCGGTTTCGGTTCATATCGGAATCGGTAATTAAGAGTTGGATAATATTGGAACATCGGATATCGGCAAAAAAGCCATTATCGGACATCTCTATTTGGGATGTGGGAGGTTCTCCAGCATTTTTGTCATTGGCAGGTTTCCCCGAAAAAATAGGCCCATTTTTTGTTTTATATACTTTGATCACTACCTCTATGAAAATTACACTCATTATTTTTTGTGCATACCCAAGAGTAAAACTAAAGAGACAACATGCTTTTTTTTAAAAAATCAGTACATTTGTAAATTTGTCTGGTCCTAGTTTGGCTAACGCTAACAGCCCACTAAATGCTACATGTGTAACTAAATAGAACATGCTTTGATTCCAACTTACCAGAGTGAAAATGCGGTGAACACCAACACTGAGGTGATGATACCATGAGGTGATGGTGTTAAAAATCATGTTTGGGGCAAAATCTCACCAAATATTTTTTTTCCCTAAAGCCATCATGAACACAATTGTGGCAGTTTTCAACTTGTTTAAAGGAACTGCACTTTTTCTTGGAATTTTGCATATTGTTTACAATCGTTATGAGAGACGAGAAGACACATTTTTATTTATTTATTTATTTTTTTGCATTCTAACATCTAAAAATCAGCTCGTTCTCGAAGGCTAGCAATGCAGCTAATGGAAGCAATCAATTCTACCTCTAAATCACTTTAAAAATACATTCAAAAACCAACAATATTTAATTTACGTTCCGTCACCTGTATGATAACCAAACATTATCGACATTGTTATTGTAAGAGCGAACAGTGAGGAAGTCTTTTTCTATCGTAGTAACACATCGGCGTTCTTCGGTATTAGCTGTAAAAGCTAACTACGGCCAGCGATAAGCCAGTTTCTGCATTAACACAACACCCCCTTGAGTTTTTAATGCGCAAAACAATGGGATAAGACACCAATATGTACCGACTGAAAAACCGGCGATGGTACGACAGACATGGCACAGAGATGTGTGGATATTCTGCGACACTCAAAGCAGATGCATTTCCAACGATAAAGTCAACGAAATCCCAAAAGTGAGTTTTGTTGATGTTATTGACTTATGTGCTAATCAGACATATTTGGTCACGGCATGACTGCCAGCTAATCGATGTTAACATGCTATTTAGGTTAACTGTATGTACATTTGTAGCTATATTTGCATTCAGCCTTTCCCTCCACCCACATTTAATGCCAAACAAACACTTACCAATCGACAGATTTAAGTTGCTCCAGTGGTCAAAAGATACAATCGTTGGTTAGAAGGCGATCGCCGAATAGCTTCAATAGCTATTCGCTCAATAGCTTCAGTTTCTTCTTCAATTTCGTTTTCGCTATCTGCCTCCACACTCCAACCATCCATTTCAATACATGCGTAATCTGTTGAATCGCTTAAGCCGCTGAAATCCGAGTCTCAATCCAAGCTAATGTCGCTATATCTTGCTGCGCTATCCGCCATGTTTGATTGTATTGGCGTCACTAGATAGATAGATAGATAGATAGATAGATAGATAGTACTTTATTTATTCCGTCAGGAGAGTTCCTTCAAGAAAATTACAATTTTCAGCACAATCCCATTCAAGATCAGACAAACATTACAGGGAGACAGAACAGGATCGCTGACGGGTCTGCCGGCTTCCAGCGCCCCTTACAAAAAAGATGACATACAGGTAAACAAGAGGGCGGAGGGAGAAAAAAATAGAAGATTAAAATAAAATTAAAAAATCGGTCTTAGCCTAGGCCCTGGAGTGGGGTTGCAGACTGAGGCCAAGGGGGGGAAAAAAACAACAACAAACAACTCATAGCCGTAGTACACATCCCTCTTCCATGTGTGTAAGAGGGAAACATCAAACATCAAAGAACACAGAGGACATTAAAGACATTAAAGCAGCAGATACAACCAGACACTTCTACATACAGCTATGAATAAAAACTATGTGACGTCACAGGAAAATGGACGGTGGATTTACAGATAGCGAAAATCAGGCACTTTAAAGCCTTTTTTCGGGATATTCCATGATGGGTAAAATTTAGAAAAAAACTTCGAAAAATAAAATAAGCCACTGGGAACTGATTTTTATTGGTTTTAACCCTTCTGAAAGTGTGATAATGTTCCCCTTTAAGTTCCCCAGTTTGCAGCTTTGAGTCACTTTCATGTCGCTCTCTCAGTTTACGTGTGCTCCAACATTTCACTCTTCCTCTGCGATTGCATCCAGAAACAGTAGTTCATCCTCCATATATTCAGCTTAAAAAATATAAAGTTATATAAATTTAATAAAGTAAATGTAGCATGTTACTACCTACCTGCAGTGTAGAATTTTGAGTACACTGTCATGCCGTAACTGTGGATGTTTGTGCTTACTCGATGCAAGGATGATGTGGGACGAGTCAGGCATGAATGTAAGTACATTTTTATTTGTTACTAAAATACAAAAGGCAAAACAAAAAGCACGCTCGATGGCGGATAATAATCTATGCTAAAACATTAACAAAAACAGCACAATGGCAATGCTATCTATGAATAAACAAAAGATGCTAACAAAGATACTCAATAAACCAAAAAAAATAGCACTTAGGCGGAAGAATACATGGATCTTACGTGGCGTGGTCCAAAGGTTTAGCAGCGCGGCAAGGCGTGTACTAGAAATGAAGGCATGAGACAGAATGCAAAAATCCCAGAACGATAAACAGAAAGCAAGTGACATAAATAGTGGCCGTGGTAACTAAAAACAGGTGTGAGAGGCTGATGATCGGGGCGTGACTAGGGGAAACTAATGAGTAGCTATGGTAACAAAAACAAACCAGGAAGTGAAAAGACAAAACCAAATGTCCAAAAAACCAAACCGAACATGACCAAAACAAAACATGATCCATAGGTGTGACATACACAAAGGAATTTTTTCCATTTTGGAACAAGGCTGTAGTACAGTATAACAAAATGTGTGAAATGTGAAGCCCTGTGAATACTTTCCGATGCACTGTATATCATTTATTTTCTTATTCCTTTCATGAAAATACATATATACAAGCCACGTACATTTAACACTTTCATTGTTTTTGTTTTTTTTGTTTCTTAAACATTTCCATGATTAGAAAGGAGCAGATGGAAGAATAATATTCCTATATTTATCTACCCCCCTTTTTTTTAACACAAATTATTTTAGATGACTGCGTGGGTTCCTTCTGAGTAATCCGGCTTCCTCCCACCTCCAAAGACATGCACCTGGGGATAGGTTGATTGGCAACACTAAAATTGGCCCTAGTGTGTGAATGTTGTCTGTCTATCTGTGTTGGCTCTGTGATGAGGTGGCGACTTGTCCAGGGTGCAGCTGAGATAGGCTCCAGCGCCCCCCGTGACTTCGATAGGGACAACCGGTAGAAAATGGATGGATGGATGGATAAATGTTGATATAGGGTTTTGAAGTTATCTCAGAGCAGTGGTTCTTAACTAGGGTTGATCGAACCCTAGGGGTTCGGTGAGTTGGCCTCCGGGTTTCGGTGGAGCCTCCACTCAAGCCACACCCAACTGATCGTGTACATAAAAACTTCTCCCTATCAGCATATTAGGGATACGGCAACAGCAGAACCCAAACTGATTTGCAGGTGTGTAATTTTTTACGAGTTCATGCACTGTGTTGGTTTTGTTCTTTGAACAAGGTGATGTTCATGCACGGCTGTGCACCAGTAAAAGATCATATAACTTTGTCTTGTATTTGAAAAACATTTTATTTTTCACTAAAGAAGGGTTTGGTGGATGCGCATATGAAACTGGTGGGGTTCAATACCTCCAACAAGATTAAGAACCACTGTCTTAGAGGTTGGTGACTATTGGCTGCATCCAAGTGTTTTTTATCTTTAAAATCCTATAAAAAAAAAAAGATGTGTTCTTGTCTCTCAAAAAGATTGTGAACGATCGGCAAAATTCCAAAACAAAAAGTGCAGTTCCCCTTTAAAGAAAAAGAAAATAACTTCCATTCAACAAGACCATCAATGCAATGCTTTTCCATGTTTCACTTTTTAGTCCTATTTTAATCTTGATCTTGGTGCTAGCTGGAAAGCCAAGTGTTTCCTGAGGTGGTACTTGGGAGTAAATAGTTTGGAAACCACTGAATCAGAGTAATTGTTACGAGTTACTATCCATGTTGTGCTACCATTGACTGTATTGCTAAATCAGTGCACATACAACTAAATGTGTACTTTGTATCTCTCTCGGTTGCTCACACAGGACTTGAAGTTCACCTGCAAGGTCAGGTAGAAGGCTAGAAATTCAAACAATCAGTGGCTGCTTTGTGAAAAGCCAGCGTTTCTGGGGCAAAGAATAGCCCAGGACGTTTTTTGTTTTTTTTCCCACACCTGCTGCTTTGTGTCACTATATCCCGGGACATCGTCCATGGTCACCTTATCCCGACCTTCCCAAAGGAAGGTATAGCATGACTCACAACGTGACGATGATGCGTTCAAGAAGATTAACAAGACAACAATGAAAGATGTAGCCAGTAGTTGTCTATTCATGCTTTAGAACATAAACCACCGTTTTCATATGAGTTGGGAAATTGTGTTAGATGTAAATATAAACGGAATACAATGATTTGCAAATCATTTTCAACCCATATTCAACTGAATGTACTACAAAGACAAGATATTTGATGTTCAAACTCATAAACTTTATTTTATTTTTTGCAAATAATAATTAACTTTGATTTTCATGGCTGCAACACGTGCCAAAGTAGTTGGGAAAGGGCATGTTCACCACTGTTCTGGGAACTGAGGAAACTAATTGTTGAAGCTTTGAAAGTGGAATTCTTTCCCATTCTTGTTTTATGTAGAGCTTCAGTCGTTCAACAGTCCGGGGTCTCCGTTGTCGTATTTTACGCTTCATAATGCGCCACACATTTTCAATGGGAGACAGGTCTGGACTGCAGGCGGGCCATGAAAGTACCCGCACTCTTTTTTTACGAAGCCACGCTGTTGTAACACGTGGTGAATGTGGCTTGGCATTGTCTTGCTGAAAAAAACAGGGGCGTCCATGAATAAGACAACGCTTAGATAGCTGCATCTGTTGTTCCAAAAGCTGTATGTACCTTTCAGCATTAATGGTGCCTTCACAGATGTGTAAGTTACCCATGCTTTGGGCACTAATGCACCCCCATACCATCACAGATGCTGGCTTTTGAACTTTGCGTCAATAACAGTCTGGATAGTTCGCTTCCCCTTTGGTCCGGATGACACGATGTCGAATATTTTCAAAAACAATCTGAAATGTGGACTCGTCAGACCACAGAACACTTTTCCACTTTGCATCAGTCCATCTTAGATGATCTCGGGTCCAGAGAAGCCGGCGGCGTTTCTGGATGTTGTTGATAAATGGCTTTCGCTTTGCACAGTAGAGCTTTAACTTGCACTTACAGATGTAGCGACAAACTGTATTTAGTGAAAGTGGTTTTCTGAAGTGTTCCTGAGCCCATGTGGTGATATCGTTTAGAGATTGATGTCGGTTTTGATACAGTGCCGTCTGAGGGATCGAAGGTCACGGTCATTCAATGTTGGTTTCCGGCCATGGCGCTTACATGGAGTGATTTCTCCAGATTCTCTGAACCTTTTGATGATATTATGGACCGTAGATGTTGAAATCTCAAAATTTCTTGCAATTGCTCTTCGAGAAACGTTGTTCTCACACTGTTTGACTAGTTGCTCATGCAGTTGTGGACAAAGGGGTGTACCTCGCCCCATCCTTTCTTGTGAAAGACTAAGCATTTTTTGGGAAGCTGTTTTTATACCCAATCATGGCACCCACCTGTTCCCAATTAGCCTGCACACCTGTGGGATGCTCCAAATAAGTGATTGATGAGCATTCCTCAACTTGATCAGTATTTATTGCCACCTTTCCCAACTTCTTTGTCACGTGCTGCTGGCCTCAAATTCTAAAGTTAATGATTATTTGCAAAAAAAAATGTTCATCAGTTTGAACATCAAATATGTTGTCTTTGTAGCATATTCAACTGAATATGGGTTGAAAATGATTTGCAAATCATTGTATTCCGTTTATATTTACATCTAACACAATTTCCCAACTCATATGGAAAAAGGGTTTGTATTTTGTCGTATTTAGTAAGTTTGTCCTACTTTCCCACAACAAGTAACCAGAGCGTTTGATACAAGACACCTCCTCCTTCAATCCTGGCGACAGAATCTAAGCCTTCCTCACATTCAGCCCGCTATCCAGAGCCACGCAGGTCCGAAACTTGAGTTACCACCTCCAGTTTTTTTTGTCATTGAGTATAAAAAGGGAGCGATAACTGGAGCTGTTTCAGGCCCCTGAGGCGGGATTGGAGGCGTTTAGGCACCAAACGTGGCTCATTGTGATGATGAAGACCCTCTATGAACTGAACAGGGCGGGTTCTGGATACTTTTGTCAACGTTTTTTTTTAAAGAGTGTGCTGGAAGCTCTATGGGTGTCCATAACGAGTCATGTGATTTCACGTGAGAAACAAACCTTGATATTTTTAAAGCAAAAATTGGGCATGTTTGGTTGTAGACTACCATAATGTACAACACATGATGGTGACAACGAAACACAATAGTGTATACCTTCTGACATTCCCAGTTGTTCTTCTCATTATGGCTCTTTGTAATGTTTGGATGTGGAAAATGGAACTAAATGTCTTAAATTCCTCAAAAGTTAAATAAAAACACATGTTGGTATGTCAGGTACTGTTACTAACACACAACATTTGAACTTAATCCAAAAATAACTTGTGTTCTGCGCACAAAGAGATAATTATCAATGGTGTGACAACCACAGCATATCCCAGACCTGGGCAAATTAAGGGCCTACTAAAATGAGATTTTTTTATTTAAAGGGGGATAGCAGGTCCATTCTATGTGTCATACTTGATCATTTCGTGATATTGCCGTATTTTTGCTGAAAGGATTTAGCAAAGAACATCGACGATAAAGTTTGCAACTTTTGGTCGCTAATAAAAAAGCCTTGCCTGTACCGGAAGTAGCAGACGATGACGTCACCGGTTTGAGGGCTCCTCACATCCTCACATTGTTTATAATGTGAGCCTCAAGCAGCAAGAGCTATTCAGACCGAGAAAGCAACAATTTCCTCATTAATTTGAGCGAGGATGAAAGATTCGTGGATGAGGAAATTTAGAGTGAAGGCCTAGGGAAAAATAAAAAAAATAATAAAAAAGGCGAGGGCAGTGAGAGCGATTCAGAGGTTTTTAAACACATTTATTAGGATGATTCTAGGAAATCCCTTATCTGCCTATTGTGTTGCTAGTGTTTTAGTGAGTTACCTTAAAGTCGGAAGGGTGCGGCCACGGGTGTTTTGATGCCAGAGTCTCTGAGAGAAGTCACGGCAGCAGGAGGACGCTGGCTCCGCTGATCTCCGGTAAGAGCCGACTTATTTCCACAATTTTCTCACGGAAAACTGCCGGTTGACATGTAGTCGTGATCCATGTTCGCTTGACTGCTCTGATCCATAGTAAAGCTTCACCTCCGGCAAATTTAAACATGGAAACACTGTGTGTTTGTGTGGCTAAAGCCTCTAAGCTTCCCACCTCCATCTTTCTACTTTGACTTCTCCATTATTAATTGAACAAATTGCAAAAGATTCAGCAACACAGATGTCCAAAATACTGTGTAATTGCGCGATGAAAAGAGATGACTTTTAGCCGCAAGTGGTGCTGAGCTAATATGTCCCCTCCAACCAATAACGTCACAAACAAGCGTCATCATACACGTCATCATTCCGCGACGTTTTCAACAGGAAACTCCTCGGGAAATTTAAAATTGTAATTTAGTAAACTAAAAAGGAAGTATTGGCATGTGTTGCAATGTTAAGATTTCATCATTGATGTATAAACTATCAGACTGTGGGGTCCCTAGTAGTAGGTTTCAGTCGGCCTTTAAGGCCCGAGGCCGCATGTGGCCCGTTAAACTTTTCAATCTGGCCCGCCGGACATTCTCAAAACATTTTTTTTAGATCTTTAAGATAGAAACTGTAGCTGCCATAGTGATGTATTCAAATTACCGTGTTTTTTTAACCATACGAAGTATTTCAATGGTTGGAATCTGCACTTTTGCATGATATATTAGTTACTATGGTCATCTAATTAGTTACTATGGTAAACTAATTAGTTACTATGATCATCTAATTAGTTACTATGGTCATCTAATTAGTTACTATGGTCATCTAAGTCACAGCAGCTCAGACGAGGCACCAAGCAGTGTGGGTGCGGAGCGTTTCCACAGAGGTGTCAGGGACAGACGCGGAAATAGTTTTTTACTACAAAGTTGTAAAGCTTAGTAATATATCAGATGTATCAGATAGTAGATGTTTTTTTAGTCTTCGCGTTCATATTTCGCTGTTTGGTGAATTTTTATTGTGTTTCACTTGATTGTAAAATGTCGATCGAGAGGGGATGTGAAGTTCCTAAGTTGTCAATATTCAGTGTTTTAACATTAACAGTCAATATTGTAAATCCCACATTCTTTATTTTCATGTCCATTCTGGGTGTCTCATTCAGTAAAAAAAAAAAAAAATTCCATTCGGTTTTTTTAAGGCGGTCTGTCATAACGTTTTTAGCTTTCAATCAGACATTATTGTGAGGATTTGTATTAGTGTTCCTAAAAATAGATATATAATGGCCCCCGGGCACATTTTTTTCTCCAAATATGGCCCCCGAGTCAAAATAATTGCCCAGGCCTGGCATATCCCATTGGGTATCCTCAAATTATTCACAATACTCTGTGTGTGTGTGTGTGTGTGTGTGTGTGTGTTTATGTGTGTGTGTGTGTGTGTGTGTGTGTGTGTGTGTGTGTGTGTGTGTGTGTGTGTGTGTGTGTACAATAAGTGTAGCGTTAATGTTATGATCCGCTGCCCGGATCATATTATGTTTAGGTTTTTGAGTCTTTTTGTATTATGTTCTGTCAGTGTTGGACTACTTTCGTTCCTGGTTGCACTTCCTTGTTTGTTTTGTCACCATAGTTACGTATTATTTTCACCTGCCGCGGGTTCCAGACGCACAGCTGTTTTTGTAATCACTGTCCTTATTTAAGCCTGCCCTCTACCGTCAGTCGGTCTGGATTCGTAATTTGTTTTCACGGAACAAGTATCGACTTCTGTATTCCTGTTCGCTACCAGCTAGCTTCCACGCTAGGTCCTTTGTTTATGCTAGCTCCCATGCTAAGTGAAGGGAATTATATTTATATAGCACTTTTTCTCTAGTGACTCAAAGCGCTTTACATAGTGAAACCCAATATCTAAGTTACATTTAAACCAGTGTGGGTGGCACTGGGAGCAGGTGGGTAAAGTGTCTTGCCCAAGAACACAACAGCAGTAACTAGGATGGCGGAAGCGGGGATCGAACCTGCAACCCTCAAGTTGCTGGCACGGCCACTCTACCAACCGAGCTATACCACCCCTTAGCTAAGCTAAGCGCCTTTTGTTTTGCCTTTTGTGCCTAGAGCAAGTTTTTCTTTGTTAGGGTCTGATTTCATTTAAATAAATCATTTGTTCTTACCTTCACGCTGTGTCCAAGGCTCGTCAGCATTCCTGGGAGAACGCCTCCGCATCTTAACTGTCTTTAGAATGTTTAATCGGGGGAAAAAATACATTATAACGTCATCAAAATTGAACAAAGAGATACACTTTTTGGCACATGTTGACATCCCAGGTAACAAACAAACTCTGAACACGATCCAAAAAAAAAATCATCTGTGTTCCGCTCTTAAAAAACATATCTTACTAACAAACAGATAATTATCAAAGGTGTGAAGACCCAAGCATATCCCATTGGGAATCCTCAAATTATTTACAATACTGTACAATATGTATATATGTGTACAAAAAATGTAGCATTCATTAAAAATAACACTTTTATAACTGTGTTTTGAATGTTTAATCGACGGGTACAAAAATTTATTTAAGAAAGAGATACAATTTTTGCCCCATGTTGATATCTCTGAAAATGTTTCTAACACACAATTTGAACGTGATCAAAAAAAAAACTGTGACTTGTGTTCTTTGCATAAAAAATATTGTATCAACAAACTGATAATTTTCTAATTATTTACTTTACTGTACTCCATTCATCCATCCATTTCTACCGCTTATTCCCTTTGAGGTCGCTGGGGGCGCTGGTGCCTATCTCAGCTACAATCAGGCGGAAGGTTTATTACACCCTGGACAAGTCGCCACCTCATCGCAGACTTCACTGTACTGTATATATGTATATGTGTACAATAAATGTAGCATTCGTTTCTAACAATACGTTCAGCTTAACTGTCCTTTAAATGTTTAATCGATGAGAACATTTTTTATAATTTCTTCAAAATTGAAGAAAAAGGTACCATTTTTGGCATATGTTGACATCTAAGGTAATGTTACTCATTCACAAAACTTGTAAGCGATTCAAATAAAAGTACCGTATTTTTTCGGAGTATAAGTCGCTCTGGAGTATAAGTCGCACCTGCTGAAAATGCATAATAAGGAAGGAAAAAAACTTATATAAGTCGCACTGGAGTATAAGTCGCGCCTGCTGAAAATGCATAATAAGGAAGGAAAAACACATATATAAGTCGCACTGGAGTATAAGTCGCACCCGCTGAAAATGCATAATACGGAAGAAAAAAAACATATAAGTCGCACTGGAGTATAAGTCGCATTTTTGGGGGAAATGTATTTGATAAAATCCAACACCAAGAATAGACATTCGAAAGGCAATTTAAAACAAATAACGATTAATGAACAACAGGCTGAATAAGTGTATGTTATATGACGCATAAATAACCAACTGAGAAGGTCCACCTAACATATTATGGTAAGAGTCATTCAAATAACTATAACATATAAAACATGCTATACGTTTACCAAACAATCTGTCACTCCTAATCGCTAAATCCCATGAAATTTTATACATCTAGTCTCTTACGTGAATGAGATAAATAATATTATTTGATATTTTATGGTAATGTTTTAATAATTTCACACAGAAGTCGCTACCGAGTATAAGTCACACCCCCAACCAAACCATGAAACAAACTGCGACTTATTGTCAAAAATATGGTATATATGTGTACAATAAATGTAGCATTCGCTTCTAACAACACGTTCAGCTTAACTGTCGTTTGAATGTTTAATCGATGAGAAAAAATGGGTATAACTTCTTCCGAATTGAAGAAAAAGATAGCCATTTTTGGCACATGTTTACATCTAAGGTATTGTTACTTATTCACAAAAATTGAAAGCGATCCAAATAAAACTAATACAAAAAATATATATTTCGATCAATCATTTATCAAGGGTGTGATGACGCCAGCATATCCCATTTAGCATCCTCAAATTATTTACGATACCGTGTTCGGTCTAAAAAGTAAACTACATATCCCATCATCCTATGCCCAGTGCTGGCAAAAAGAGTGGAGAACTTTCTGCAAAGATTAAAATCAGAAAAATCGATTTGGTTTTACGATGAACACAAGTACGATTGAGGAGAAAACGTCGGGTTGGAGTCTTCTTGTCGGTCTGATGAATGAACACACGAGCGTTTCTGTCCTTTTGGCATGAGTCCAAAAACACTTCACACAGCGACGTCTATGACGAGAAATGCGTGTAATTGGCCACTTGATGAACTATCACCTGGAAAATGTTCTTCATAAGAAGCCAGCTCGGCCAAACACCAATTAGTTAGGTATTTACATTGTCTGTCTATCTGTGTTGGCCCTGCGATGAGGTGGCGACTTGTCCAGGGTGTACACCGCCTTCCACCCGATTGTAGCTGAGATAGGCGCCAGCGCCCCCCGCCACCCCAAAAGGGAATAAGCGGTAGAAAATGGATGGATTATTAAAAAGATCTCTTGTCAGTTAACCTCCTGAGACTCAGCATTCTCCTAACGAATACAAAAATGTCCACTGCAGAGGACGATGCTTCTCATAAGTAAAAGTTGTAAGACACTTAACTAAACATGAAAATACTTAAAAATACTTGTATGTGGTAATGATCTGGACTTCTGTGCAAAATGTTCGTGTTCAAGTGTGTTACCTTTAAGATTCCTGCCACTTCATTTTACACACACCGTGGCGTTAGTACCTAGTAACTATTGCTACTACCTTCTCAATGGCCTAGTGCAGGGGTAGGGAACTTATGGCTCTAGAGCCAGTTGTGGCTCTATTGATGATTGCATCTGGCTCTCCGATAAATCTGAGCTGACATTGCGTAAAACGATAAGTAATGAATAATTCCACTTGTAATCACAGTGTTAAAAATAACGTTCAAAATATAAAACATTCTCATGCATTTTGAATCCATCCATCCGTTTTCTAGCGCACCTGTTCAAGAAGTTGCGTTAATGGTAAGAAGTTATGTATTTATTATTGGTTAGTGTGGGGCTTGCCCTCCTGGGGGTTCTTCAGACCACCAAGCACCGGCATGAGAGCCTGTTTCAGGGTTACAATATTGTTTTATTTTCAATAAGTCTCTCAGTTGCTTTCCAGCAATTGTCTTTTCCTCTTTCGTTCTCGTTCACGCTCTGGCTCCAGCCCCAACCCCGTCTCTCCTCCTGGCTGCTGTTTATAACAGCGACAGGTGATTATATAACAAGGCCAAGGTGGGCCATCTTTGCATCTGTCGCTGATTTTGAGGCCGATCTTGGCAACACCTAGCTTCGCTGCAGAACTGCAGGCCACACCCCCTCCACAGTTAGCTTCAGGATAACAATGTTATTACAAAGAATAAGAGGCTTATTATACTCTAGAAATGTTGGTCTTACTTAAAAATGCAGACATTTAGTTGTTCAGTGTTGAATTTTTTTTTATATGGGTCTTACAGAAATACATTTTAAAATATTTGGATTCTTGGCTGTCTCATCCAAAAAGGTTCCCGACCCCTGGCCTAGTGGTTAGAGCGTCCGCCCTGAGATCGGTAGGCTGTGGGTTTAAACCCTGGCTGAGTCTTACCAAAGACTATAAAAATGGGACCCATTACCTCCCTGCTTGGCAATCAGTATCAAGGGTTGGAATTGGGGGTTAAATCACCAAAAATGATTCCCGGGTGCGGCCACTGCTCCCCTCACCTCCCAGGGGGTGAACTAGGGGATGGGTCAAATTATTTTTTTGCAAACATCAGCTCATTTAGAATTTGATGCCTGCAACATGTTTCAAAAAAGCTGGCACAAGTGTCAAAATGGACTGAGAAAGTTGAGGAATGCTCATCAAAGACTCATTTGGAACATCCCACAGGTGAACGGGCTATATGGGAACAGGTGGGTGCCAATGATTGGGTATAAATTGGGTGAAAAGTCATTCACAAACAAGGATGGAGCGAGGGTTACCACTTTGTCAACAAATGCGTGAGCAAATTGTTTAAAGGCCTACTGAAACCCACTACTACCCACCACGCATTCTGATAGTTTATATATCAATGATGAAATATTAACATTGCAACACATGCCAATACGGCCTTTTTAGTTTACTAAATTGCCGTTTTAAATTTCCCGGGAGTTTTTTCTTGAAAACGTCGCGTAATGATGACGTGACGTCACGGGCTGTTAGGGAATATTAGCGCTGCGCAAACACACAGCTAAAAGTCGTCTGCTTTAACCGCATAATTACACAGTATTTTGGACATCTGTGTTGCTGAATCCTTTGCAATTTGTTCAATTAATATTGGAGAAGTCAAAGTAGAAAGATGGAGTTGGGAAGCTTTAGCCTTTAGCCACACAAACACACGGTGATTCCTTGTTTAAAATTCACGGAGGTGAAACTTTACTATGGATCACAGCGAACATGGATCCCAACCGAGTGTCAACCAGCAGGTTTCGGTGAGAAAATTGTGGTAAAAAGTCGCTTCTTACCGGATATCAGCTGAGCTTTTGCCGCCCATACAGCTGCCGTCGACTTCCCTGAGACATTGGCGTCAAGACACCCGTGGACACACACCTCCGACTATCAGGTACTGTTAAACTCACTAAAACACTAGCAACACAATAGAAAGATAAGGGATTTCCCAGAATCATCCTAGTAAATGTGTCTAAAAACATCAGAATCTGTCCCAATGCAATTGCGTTTTTTTGGTTTTTTTCTAGTCCGTCGCTATCAATATCCTCAAACACAAATCTTTTATCCTCGCTCAAATTAATGGAGAAATTGTCGTTTTCTCGGTCCGAATAGTCGTTTTTGTTGGATGCTCCCATTAAAATCAATGTGAATATGTGAGGAGCCATCAATATGTGATGTCATCGTCTGCGACTTCCGGTAGAGGCAGAGCTTTTCTGTTAGCAAGCAAAAGTTGCGAACTTTATCGTGAATGTTCTGTACTAAATCCTTTCAGCAAAAATATGGCAATATCGCGAAATGATCAAGTGTGACACATAGAATGGACCTGCTATCCCTGTTTAAATAAGAAAATCTCATTTCAGTAGGCCTTTAAGAACAACATTTCTCAACGAGCTATTGCAAAGAATTTAGGGATGTCACCATCTACGGTCCGTAATATCATCAAAAGTTCAGACAATCTGCTGAAATCACTGCACGTAAGCGATGATATTACGTACCTTCAATCCCTCAGGCGGTACTGCATCAAAAAGCAACATTGTTGTGTAAAGGATATCACCACATGGGCTCAGGAACACTTCAGAAAACCACTGTCAGTAACTACATTTTGTCGCTACATCTGTAAGTGCAAGTTAAAACTCTACTATGCAAAGGGAAAGCCATTTATCAACAACACCCAGAAATGCTGCCGGATTCGCTGGGCCCGAGCTAATCTAAGATGGACTGATACCTAGTGAAAAAGTGTTCTGTGGTCTGACAAGTCCACATTTCAAATTGTTTTTGGAAACTGTGAATGGCATCTCCTCTGGAACAAAGAGGAAAATAACCATCCGGATTGTTATAGGCACAAAGTTCAAAAGCCAGCATCTGTGATGGTATGGGGGTGTATTAGTGCCCAAGGCATGGGTAACTTACACATCTGGGAAGGCACCATTAATGCTGAAATGTACATACAGGTTTTGGAGCAACATATGTTGCCATCCAAGCAACGTGATCATGGACGCCCCTGCTTATTTCAGCAAGCCACGTGTTCCAACAGGTTGGCTTCATAGTAAAAGAGTGTGTATACTAGACTGGCCTGCCTGTAGTCCAGACCTGTCTCCCACTGAAAATGTGTGGCTCAATATAATGCCTAAAATACCACAACAGAGACCCCGGATTGTTGAACAACTTAAGCAAGAATGGGAAAGAATTCCACCTGAAAAGCTTCAAAAATTGGTCTCCTCAGTTCCCAAACGAGTGTTGTTAAAAGGAAAGGCCATGTAACACAAGTTAATGATTATTTGCACACAAAAAAATGTTTCTCAGTTCGAACAATACATATCGTGACTTTGCAGTCTATTCAATTGAATATAATTTAAAAAGGATTTGCAAATCATTGTATTCTGTTTTTATTTACGAATAACACAACGTGCCAAATTCACTGGTTTTGGGTTTTGTACATGACAAGATCAATTAGTACGAAAATATAGATCCGGACGCCGATGTAATTTTTTTGGGTTGGTTTTAACCACTGTAATCTACGGTAAATACAAGTATTTTGTCATGTCCTGGTGATCATGTTTAGTTTGGCTGTGTTCTGTTGGGTTTTTGGATTTTGTCAGTTCCTTTTTTTTCACTCCCTGCTTTGCTTCCATGACAACCCATTAGTTATCACCTGTCCTCATGTCAGACACCTGATTAATTTGGACTCATGCACCTGTCGTTAATCACCACATCACTATTTAAGCCTGCTGTTGCCAGGCAGTCAGCCTGGCGACATCACCCTCTACACACCCTTGTTATTCCTGCTGTTAATACATGCTGCTGTTTTTCATGCTCTTTTCTCTTTCCAAGTGATTTTTCTTTATTCATGCCATAGTTTGCAAGATTTGTTTTATGTCCATAGTTCTGCCTTCGTACCAGTTTTTGTTTACACCCTTTGTTTTTGTGTTAAAATTAAAAGACGTCATTACTTTCATGCCATGTCCGATCCAGTCACTTCGCACCTCGGGAAAACAATCCACACCATAGTCCTAGTCTTGACATATTTATTTTCCAATAACACCGGTTACATTTTTTTCTAAACAAATATGGAATTGATTTCAACTCACTGAATCATTTGGGATCGTACAGTTCCAAAAATCTAAATACGGTCCCTTAATCGTATCGACAGCCACAAATTTTGAATGGAATAGTTGTTCAAACAAGTCGTTACTTTCAAAGTTAGTTTGTGACGAACCCCAAGATGCAGAGAAGGAGGCAGGCATTTTGCAGGTAAACATGGTTTTAATTTAAAATACTAGAACTAGAACAAACAAAAGGGTACTAACACAAAGCGCGCATGAGGCGGATAACAAACTAAGGGAGCTAGAAAATAAAAGGAGCTTAACATGGAAGTTAACAAAAACAAAAAGGCGTGGAAGCTAGCGGGTAGCGAGCAGGAAAGCATAAGTCGTAACGTGTAGTACAAAACAAACTGGAAGCAAGGAACAAAAAACAGTAAGCTACAAACATCTAACGGATATAGCTTACCGCTACGCTGCAAATACAAGACACGGCACGAAACGACAGGAGCGACAAGAGCGACATCGACAAGAAAAGCAACTGACTGGTGGACAAAAGCAGGCTCAAATACAAGCGGGCTGATTGACACCAGGTGTGGCCGGGTGCAAATCAGCCGCATCTGAGGGAAAACAGCGCACAGGGAAAAAAACAGGAAACAGACAAAATAAGAGCGCTGACAGGGGAAACACTAAAACACAAACGAACTGTCAGTGGCAAGCCTGACAGTTACACCTATAAAAAATATTTTTATGTCCACAGGACCCCAACCAGGACTTCACGCTGTCCGAATAAACCGCTTCAACTAGTTTGTTGGGTCATTCAATATGCTACATGCTATTTTGCGCAAACACCCCCCTCCTAGGCTATCCCTCGTATGACACCTGTTGTTTACCTCCTCGTCATCCAAAATGGCAGTTGTTCCCCGGGGAATGGTATGGAAGAGTAACATCTTCCACTCTGCAACCAACAGCTGTGAAGTGGAGAGCAGCCGGCCGGCGTTTTTCCATTCGAAAAGAAAAACAAGGTAAACAGAGTATCAGCAGGCCAAAAAGGAACATATATGACAGAGATGGTGGCAAAACTGGAACATGACACCGCTAACTTAGCATCTGCCTGTTAGCATGTAGCTTGTAGCTTCAATATTAGGCTGACTATAATGTGAAACCCCAAAAAGAGGACACATAAATGTGTGCCAAGGCCGGGACTAGGTGAAAATTTGCCAATGATACTCGAACTTGCTTTATAGATAATGTATTTATTTAATTAAAACATTTTTTTCTCCTCTGTTGACAGCAGTGTTGGTGCTAGTAATTTTCAAAATGGGGTCCCAGGGACCCCATCAGGTCACAAAAATGGGGTCCCACAGTACATTTTTGGGGTCCCACATTTTTGTAAACGTTTGGAAAACCAATGATAAACGTATGCATTATAATGTTATATCTCACATTCTATATTGTGTTTTGGAAAAATGTTGTCATAAACGTTACTTAATTCATTAAAATTAATAATAAAAAAAGAAGACACATTTGAATACATATTTAAATGTATTCAGTTATAAACATTCATTCACTTTCTTCTTTTCTTCATGGATCTACATACTCAGTGGCCTAGTGGTTAGAGTGTCGCCCTGAGATCGGTAGGTTGTGACTTCAAACCCCGGCCGAGTCATACCAAAGACTATAAAAATGGGACCCATTACCTCCCTACTTGGCACTCAGCATTAAGGGTTGGAATTGGGGGTTCAATCATCAAAAATTATTCCCGGGCGCGGCCACCGCTGCTGCTCACTGCTCCCCTCACCTCCCAGGGGGTGATTAAGGGTGATGGGTCAAAAGCAGAGAATAATTTTGCCACACTAGTGTGTGTGACAATCATTGGTACTTTAACTTTAACTAAACTTTACCGCTGCTGGTATTTTTTTCTATGCTTTTATTTAATAAAGATAGATAGTACTTTTAAATAAAGTACTATCTATCTAATCTAATCTAATAAGTTGTAGGTGTATTTATTTCAGTATAAAAGAATAAAAAGTGTTTTGCTTCGGTCATGAAATGATGATAATGGTGTGCCAGAGCAAACATACATTTTATATTTAATGCTTAAATCTCCAGATCAAATTTAGATCTATTCCTCATTTCAAAATGTTTTAGGTTTTTTTATGTTATTTTTTTGTTTGTTGGTTGTCCGCCCTTTTTTGTCAAACAAAACAGTTTTTGTATGGCAATCACATAAAATATGTACAATCTTTCACCAAAATAATTTTTTAAAGTAGAATATTTGATGTGACGTAATTGGGGTTGAGGTGGGGGGAGGGGGTGGGGGGTTGTATAGTGTACCATCCTGAAAGAGTTAGTGCTGCATAGGATTCTGGATATGTGTTATTTTGTGTTTATGTTGTGTTACGGTGCGGATGTTCTCCTGAAATGTGTTTGTCATTCCTGTTTGGTGTGGGTTCACAGTGTGGCGCATATTTGTAACAGTGTTAAAGTTGTTTATACGGCCACCCTCAGTGTGACATGTATGGCTATTGAGCAAATATGCCTTGATTAAAATCCAATCCATTATTTCGCTGTCTCGCTCTCTCTGCCCTTCTCTCAATAATTCCGCTGCGTGCACACACCTTCACAATTTGTATTGTTTTCTTCAACCCCTTCTTAACCCTGTACTTACATTGAAAATACACGCAACCCTGACTCAAAACGCCGAACATTTTAGACATTTAAGAAACCCCGCCCAGACAGCCCGGACAGGCCCGTAAAAGAGGACATGTCCGGGGAAAAGAGGACGTATGGTCAGTTTATTCAATATTCTTGGATCAAATGTTTTGAATATTCTGAAAACGTCCTCAAGCGGTTGAGCTTTGCTGGTGTTTTACTGTCCAAAGACAAGTTTCTAGGTCACAAGATTGGCTGGGCTTTTCCATGTTGAGTAAACCGTTTATGATTGGAACAAAAACAGTTCTGATAAAGTATTAGAGCAAAGAGTTCATCGTGTCGTTTAGCTTTGAACGTAAATAGCAAGCCGTGGTGTTTATGGGCGACCGCAGAGTGCGCCACCGCGACGACTCTGCTGGTTCTCCATTACGACGCATCTACTGTACAATTAGCAGCCGCGGCAGAGACAATAAAGACATGAAACGCTGAGCGGTTTCCAACACGCCATTTTTCCCTGACATCAGTAATCAACAACTTGTTTTTATTTATACATTTAATTCTTATTTGCTGCCACTGCAGACAATAACATTGACACATTTTCTCCCCTGCTTGTTTTAATCTATGTCTAGAGCACTTGTCAAACTCAAGGCCCGGGGGCCAGACCTGGCCCTCCACATCATTCTATGTGGCCCGAAAAAGCCTGGACGTATGCCTCAACAAAGTACTTCATCTTTTTATATTTCCTTTTTGACAGAAAAAATTATCTACTGCATACTTTAATATTATCTAATAATATAACAAATATCCATCCATTTACTACCGCTTATTCCCTTTGGGGAGGGGGGGCGCTGGAGCCTATCTCAGCTATGCAGGGCCAACACAGATATAGACAGACAAAAATAAACTAAATAAACTAAATTATAATGAATATATTTTAACTCAACAAAGCGAATAAAACAGAGCTTCACCACTTAAGTCATAATTTTTGCGCTTAATTTTAGCTCCAGACTTCTTTTGTTGGCTTGGTATTGTCAATATTTTATTAAAATACATTCCAAACATTTTTTGTTCAAATAACAATAAATATTTAAATATCTGTATGTGGCCCGCAAAATCCTGAACATAAGCCTCAACAAAATACTTAATCTTTTTATATCTCCTTTTTAACAGAAAAAAATGATCTATTGCATTCTTTAATATTATTTAATACAACAAATATCATATTAAAATACATTCCAAAATTTTTTTGTTCACATAAAAATAAATATTTAAGTATCTGTTTGACTTGACACATTATCCATAATATTGTTGTAAATTGTTGTTGTCAAACTGTAAAAATGCCAGATGATTTTACGTAAAAGAAATTGTCAGTTTAATCCCCAGAATTTTTGTTTAAAACATGATGCTGTTTTTTTTTTTTTACCAATACACTGTAAAAAAAAAATCAACAACCATGGATTTTAATAGCAGTTCAGTTGCCAGAATTTCACCATAAAAAAAAAAAAAAAAACAGTGGTACCCTTTCTCCATTTACAGTATATTATATAATATGTTGGGAAAAACCCCCCCACAAATTTTACTGTGAAATTCTGGCGAGTGAGCTGTCGGTTTTTAACCACAAAATATGATTTTTTATTTTTACAGTGTATGTTAAAAATACATACAATAATCAAATGCATAAGCCAATGATTCTCAAACTCTGCTAAGTGTACCACTAGTGGTACGCCAAAGAATCTCTTGATCAAAGTACACTGTTGTATTTTCCTATCGTCAAACACAGTGTTACTGTTCAAACTGTGTTTAATGTTACAGTGGCCAAAATTAAGTACTTGTTAAATAAAACCTCTGTATTTGTTTTTAATGAATATTTGGACCTACTATGCTACTATATTGTAATGTCGATCATTATGATGGCACTTGGAAAGCAATTTTTTTTTTCTGACGTGGTACTTGGTGAAAAAAAGTTCTGTGTAAAAATATGATAGTATGATACATTTATATTCATATATATATATTTGCATGTTATATGGCTGTGATGCGGCTCTCAATTGAAACGAGTTTGACACGCCTGGTCTAGACTGTTTTTTTTTATACAATCATAGTTGCCCGCGGCTAATTCGGATTGTATTGTCAACGCCTTTGTTTTCCCAAGTTTCTGTCATTGCTCTTGTCGCTGCCAGTAAAAGCTACAAGCAAAGAACTGCCTCACAGATGATTCTCTTTTAAATGAGTAAAACAAACGGGAGAAATATCAGGTGATGTCTCGGCATCTATCAAATCAACACATTCCTTACGCAACTCCAAATCAAACTTGGTGTCCTGGAACGTGTAACCTAACGCCGCTCGCGCTAAGACTGAAAATATGCGAATTTCATTATGCCCAATTATGACAGATATAGATTCCAGCGCGCTCAGAGCTGCAATTATTACAATTACACGTTGGACGTAAACCAAGCATGGCTGTGATCGGCGGCTAGCGTGGATATATATCTGCACGACAACACAACTCATGACACGGGCCCAGCTGCAAACCATCTTGGCAGTTCTGACGTTGGAGTAAATAACAGAGTGCAAATGTGTGTGTGACACCATCCCGTTCCACTTAAGGAAAGTAGCGCCAGTGGGACGGTTCTGTCAAATACATTGTGCTTCTTAACTGCTGGGACAAAAGGCGAGTTGTGCACCAGGCTGGACAATAGAATGAAGCAAAAGGTTTTCTTAAAATCTACAAAAACTTGAAGTGGAACTGGACCCCAGACTTAAACAAATTGAAAAACTTGTTAGCATTTAGAGGTCAATTGTATGGAATATGTACTGTACTGTACAATCTACTAATAAAAGTTTCAATCAATCAATCACTTTTTTGCCTATCGTTCACAGTCATTATTTATATACATTATAAATTATAACCATACTTGCCAACCCTCCCAAATTTTCCAGTAGACTCCCGAATTTCAGTGCCTCTCCCGAAAATCTCCCGGGACAACCATTCTCCCGAATTTCTCCCGATTTCCAGTCATCCTTTAAGGCACGCCCTCAATACTGTTGTCCTCACTCAGGTCCACGCGGACCTGAGTGGAGTCAGCCTGTCGTCACGTCCGCTTTTCCTCCATATAAACAGCGTGCCGGCCCAGTCACGTTATAACATCTACGGCTTTTGGAGAGTCCACAACTGCACACACAACAAGAAGGAGACGAAGCAGAAGAACGAAGAAGAGACAGTCATGGCAACAACACTGAAATCTAAGAATTAATTTTATTTATATATATATATATATATATATATATATATGTATATATATATATATATATATATACATATATATATATATATATATACTGTATATATATACACACACACTATATATTATACTAATATATATATATATATATATATATATATATACTCTATATATATATATACACACACACACACTATATATACTAATATTTATATAAATATATATACACACAAAGTACAGTCCAAAAATTTGGACACACCTCATCATTCAATGCGTTTTCTTTATTTTAATGACTATTTACATTGTAGATTTGCACAGCATGCATTAAAACTATGAATGAACACATGTGGAGTTATGTACTTAAAGGCCTACTGAAATGAGATTTTCTTATTTAAACGGGGATAGCAGGTCCATTCTATGTGTCATACTTGATCATTTCGCGATATTGCCATATTTTTGCTGAAAGGATTTAGTAGAGAACATTCACAATAAAGTTTGCAACTTTTGCTTGCTAACAGAAAAGCCCTGCCTCTACCGGAAGTCGCAGACGATGACGTCACATGTTGATGGCTCCTCACATTGTTTTTAATGGGAGCCTCCAACAAAAAGAGCTATTCGGACCAAGAAAACGACAATTTCCCCATTAGTTTGAGCGAGGATGAAAGATTCATGTTTGAGGATATTGATAGCGACGGACTGGAAAAAAAAAAAAAACAAGTTAAAAAAAAACCGCGATTGCATTGGGACGGATTCAGTAGTTTTTAGACACATTTACTAGGATAATTCTGGGAAATCCCTTATCTTTCTATTGTGTTGCTAGTGTTTTAGTGAGTTTAACAGTATCTGATAGTCGGAGGTGTGTGTCCACAGGTGTCTTGAGGCCAACGTCTTAGGGAAGTCGATGGCAGCTTTATGGACAGTGCAAGCTCAGCTGATCTCCGGTAAGAAACGACTTTTTACCACAATTTTCTCACCGAAACCTGCTGGTTGACATTCGGTCGGGATCCATGTTCGCTTGACAGCGCTCTGATCCATAGCAAAGTTTCACCTCCGGGAATTTTAAACAAGGAATCACCGTGTGTTTGTGTGGCTAAAGGCTAAACGTTCCCAACTCCATCTTTCTACTTTGACTTCTCCAATATTAATTGAACAAATTGCAAAAGATTCAGGAACACAGATCTCCAAAATACTGTGTAATTATGCCGTTAAAGCAGACGACTTTTAGCTGTGTGTGTGTGTGCAGCGCTCATATTTCCTAACAGTCCATGACGTCACGCATACACGTCATCATTATGCGACGTTTTCAAGAAGAAACTCCCGGGAAATTTAAAATTGCAATTTAGTAAACTAAAAAGGCCGTATTGGCATGTGCTGCAATGTTAATATTTCATCATTGATATATAAAGTATCAGACTGCGTGGTGGGTAGTAGTGGGTTTCAGTAGGCCTTTAACAAAAAAAGGTGAAATAACTGAAAACATGTTTAATATTCTAGTTTCTTTAAAATAGCCACCCTTTGTTCTAATTACTGCTTTGCACATTCTTGGCATTCTCTCGATGAGCTTAAAGCACACCTGTGAAGTGAAAACCATTTCAGGTGACTACCTCTTGAAGCTCATCGAGAGTATGCCAACAGTGTGCATACATTTAACTGAATGCTTTGAATGTGAAAAAAGGGGCACCCTCTGGTGGAAAAATGTAAGCATGTGTAAGCAGATCAGATCAGATCAGACATATTTCATTAATCCCCGAGGGGACATTTAAATGTTCAGCACAATCCCATTCAAAATCAGACAAACATTGCAGGGAGACAGAACAGGATCGCTGACGGGTCTGCCAACTTCCGGCACACCTTACAAAAAAAGTTGAGATACAGGTAAACAAGTGGGGGGAATGGGAGAAAAAGAAATAAATAAAATAAAATAAAAAAATTGGTCTAAGCCTGGGCCCCTGGAGAGGGGGTCCAGACTGAGGCCAAAGGGGGGAAAAAAACTTGCAGCCATAGCACACATCAAAACATCAAAGAAAAAAAAGGACATTGAAGACAGCAGTCCTAATTAACGTTAAGGATTATTTATTAGTTTATGTCAAGACAAATGTGCTAGCAAAAATGTTGTTTTCAGTGGTACATTTATTTTTTTTGTCACACGAGGAACAAATGTGCCTGCGATGAGGTGGCGACTTGTCCAGGATGTACCCTGCTTTCTGCCCGATTGAAGCTGAGATAGGCACCAGCTCTCCCCGAGACCCCAAAGGGAATAAGCGGTAGAAAATGGATGGATGGATGGATGGATGGATGGATGGAACAAATGTGTCAGGTTTTTTTTTTCCCCCCGCAAAATTAAGGAACTGAGATGAAAATTCTGGGGTGCTTTAAAAGAAAATTCATCAAAGTGAATGGTGCATTTTGGATGTATACAGGGTTATTAAAAACTGCCACCTTGCACGACTTGAAATAAACCTAAATCAGTTAGATCAGGGGTCACCAACGCGGTGCCCGTGGGCACCAGGTAGCCTGTAAGGACCAGATAAGTAGCCCGCTGGCCTGTTCTAAAAATAGCTCAAATAGCAGCACTTACCAGTGAGCTGCCTCTATTTTTTAAATTGTATTTATTTACTAGCAAGCTGGTCTCGCTTTGCTCAACATTTTTAATTCTAAGAGAGACAAAACTCAAATAGAATTTGAAAATCCAAGAAAATATTTTAAAGACTTGGTCTTCACTTGTTTAAATAAATTCATTTATTTTTTTAATTTTCTTCTTATAACTTTCAGAAAGACAATTTTATAGAAAAAATACAACCTTAAAAATGATTTTAGGATTTTTAAACACATATACCTTTTTACCTTTTGAATTCCTTCCTCTTCTTTCCTGACAATTTCAATCAAAGTTCACATAAATGTATTTTTTATTGTAAAGAATAATAAATACATTTTAATTTAATTCTTCATTTTAGCTTCTGTTTTTTCGACAAAGAATATTTGTGAAATTTTTTTCAAAGTTATGATTAAAATAAAATAAAAATTATTCTGGCAAATCTAGAAAATCTGTAGAATCGAATTTAAATCTTATTTCAAAGTCTTTTGAATTTCTTTTGAAAGTTTTGTTCTGGAAAATCTAGAAGAAATAATGATTTGTCTTTGTTAGACATATAGCTTGCTCCAATTTGTTATATATTCTAACAAAGTGCAGATTGGATTTTAAGCTATTTAAAACATGTCATCAAAATTCTAAAAAATAATCTTAATCAGGAAAAATTACCAATGATGTTCCATAAATCATTTTTTTAATTTTTCCAAAAAGATTCGAATTAGCTAGTTTTTCTCTTCTTTTTTTCGGTTGAATTTTAAAGAGTGGAAATTGAAGATAAACTATGTTTCAAAATAAAATTTTAATTTTTTTCTTGTTTTCTCCTCTTTTAAACCTTTCAATTAAGGGTTTTTTTCATCATATATTTTCTACAAAAAACCTTCCGTAGAAGGAAAAAAAAATGTACGACGGAATGGCGGACAGGAATACCCTTTTTTTAATATATTTATCTGTTTATTCATATATTTATTGTGAGAAATCATTAAGATGATCAGTGTTTCCACAAAGATAAATATCATTAATTATTAATAATAACATAGAGTTTAAGGTAAATTGAGCAAATTGGCTATTTCTGGCAATTTATTTAAGTGCGTATCAAACTGGTAGCTCTTCGCATTAATCAGTACCCAAGAAGTAGCTCTTGGTTTCAAAAAGGTTGGTGACCCCTTAGTTAGATTGTGTGAGTGAGGGCCAGCGGAGGGTGGCGTATCAACACGATGGATTCCACTGATAAAGTCTTCATCCAAAAAAAGATCTAAGTTTCTCTGCAAAGAATTCCCTGTACTAAAGCGTTCCTTCCAACTCAGCGTGCAGCGTTTCCAATGACTAAAAGTCGTGCAAAAGGAGCTCCCCGGCGAGCGTGTATGCACATTTCAATGTCAGCCACAATCATTACATGCGATTCCAGAAAAAGATCAGACGGAGCTGCAGGATGGCAGGAAAAAGCCTCCTCACGAGAGCCCAAAAGAAGGAAGAAAACAAAAAGAGTGAGATGCTTCTTTTGAATGTTGAGCTTCCATGAGGACAAAGTAACAAACTATGCTATTACATTAGATGTTTACTGTTAGCCGCAGACACTAACTTGATGTAAATAGATAGCACATCAGTATGGCAAATTTAGGAAGTTGATAACATAAACATGAATATACTTAAAGGCCAACTGAAACCCACTACGCAGTCTGATAGTTTATATAACAATGATGAAATATTAACATTGCAACACATGCCGATACGGCCTTTTTAGTTTACTAAATTGCAATTTTAAATTTCCCGCGGAAGTATCATGCTAAAATGTCGCAGTATGATGACGCGTGAGCGTGACGTCACGCATTGTAGAGGACATTTTGGTACAGCACCGTTCACAGCTGTAAGTCGTCTCTTTTCATCGCATAATTCCACAGTATTATGCACTTCTGTGTTGCTGAATCTTTTGCAATTTGTTCAATGAATAATGGAGACATCAAAGAAGAAAGCTGCAGGTGGGAAGCGGTGTATTGCGTCCGCCTTTATAAACACAAACACAGCCGGTGTTTCATTGTTTACATTCCCGAAAGATGACGGTGAAGCTTTACTATGGAACAGAGTGGTCAAGCGAACATGGTTCCCTACCACACGTCAACCGGCAGGTTTCGGTGAGAAAATAGTGGTAATAAATCGGCTCTACCGTAGACATAATGAGAGCTTGCGTCGTTCCTCCTGCAGCTGCCAAAGAGGCAGCTGCGACTCTCTTGCCTCCTCCCACCGGCAGCCCCCGACCGTCGGATGCGTCCATCGTGGAGGAGAGAAAGAAAAAAAATCTCAGCCCGGCCCCAACGGCTGCTTTCGCCTCGTCGAGAAACGTGGATTCTCTTGGAGACACTGGCGGTCACCACACCCCTCCGACTTTCAGGTTGTACAGGTACGACCATGTAATCTCACTAAAACACTAGTAACACAATGAGCAGATAAGAGATTTTCCAGAATCACCCTATTAAATTTGTCTAATAACATCTGAAATTTTTTTTTCCCAGTCCTTCACTCTCACTTTCCTCATCCACAAATCTTTCATCCTCGCTCAAATTAATGGGGAAATTGTGGCTTTCTCGGTCCGAATCGCTCTGGCTGCTGGTGGCCATGATTGTAAACAATGTGAGGATGTGAGGAGCTCCACAACCCGTGACATCACGCGCACATCATGTGCTACTTCCGGTACAGGCAAGGGTTTTTTATTAGCGACCAAAATTGGCGAACTTTATCGTGGATGTTCTCTACTAAATCCTTTCAGCAAAAATATGGCTATATCGCGAAATGAACAAGTATGACACATAGAATGGACCTGCTATCCACGTTTAAATAAGAAAATCTCATTTTAGTAGGCCTTTAAGATTATTCATGTTCAGCTTGTATAGCAGTATATTTACTATATCAACTGTACTATTGAACACACACAGCTGTTTTTCTCTACATAGCGAGGTGATGGTAGTTCCATGCTCCGGGGCTGCATGAGTGCTGCCCTGAGGAAGCATGAATGGTTCACTCACACTGTCACAAGGTGCTTTTCTTTGGAAACTGGGCATCATGGCAGTTTTAAACAATAATAACAGTCATGGTCACAAATCCATACCGTTATACAAGCTGTACACGGACTACTCTAAGGAATATTGATTTTTCATGTCTAGAGTCCAGAACCTTTAGATCAGTGGTTCTCAACCTTTTTTCAGTGAAGTACCCCCTGTGAACATGTTTTTAATTCAAGTACCCCCTAATCAGAGCAAAGCATTTTTGGTTAAAAAAAAGAGATAAATAAGTAAAATACAGCTCTATTTCATCAGTTTCTGATTTATTTAATTGTATAACAGTGCAAAATATTGCTCATTTGTAGTGGTCTTTTTTTAACTATTTGGAAAAAAATATATAAAAATAACTAAAAACTTGTTGAAAAATAAACAAGTGATTCAATTATAAATAAAGATTTCTACACATAAAGGTAATCATCAACTTAAAGTGCCCTCTTTGGGGATTGTAATAGAGATCCATCTGGATTCATGAACTTAATTCTAAACATTTATTCACAAAAAAATTAATCTTTAACATCAATATTTATGGAACATGTGCACAAAAAATCTAGCTGTCAACACTGAATATTGCATTGTTGCATTTCTTTTCACAGTTAATGAACGTACATTCATATTTTGTTAAGGCATTATTCAATAAATATATTTATTAAGGATTTTTGAATTGTTGCTATTTTTAGAAATTTTTTAAAAATGTCACGTACCCCTCGGCATACCTTCAAGTACCCCCAGGGGTACGCGTACCCCCATTTGAGAACCACTGCTTTAGATGACCGTATTTTCCGGACTATTGAGCACACCAGTATATAAGCCACACCCACTGAATTTTAGAAGAAAAAAACTATTTTGACGTTGTGAAATGAGTTATTTACACAGAAAGATAATGTAAATGTTTATCTACAGCGGTGCCTGTAAGACGGCAGTAAAACGGACGATCAAACAAAACAGAAGTCATCGTCATTGACCCACTAGCTGTGGAGGCTAGCCCTCCAGTCCAGACGTTTTGGTGAATTTACAAAACTGGAAAAATACAAAAAGAATCCCATTGTAAGTCAATAATACATACACAGACACTCGGAAACATGTTCACTTATTCGTTAATGCTTACGGCGCTAGCTCGATCACATTAGCACTTACAGATATGCATGAAAACACAACTATTAAACATATAGTTGAATTGTTTTAGTTATATTGTAAACCTTTCAATGCAATGCTTGGGGTGATGAATGAAGAAAACCATGTGAGTAGAAACGCTACGGGCTACTAGTAGACAGAACCAATTCAGTGCACTAAACAGAAGGAAATACTGTAAACCAGGTATGTCAAACCAATTTTAGCTCGGGGGCCACATAGAGAAAAATCTATTCTAACGTGGGCCAAATAGTTTGAAAAACACCATGAACTTAGACTTTGTCTAGGTGTATCGACAAATCCATTAAACATGAAGTCACAGCCTACCTGGGACGGAACAAAATAAATAATAGATGGATAAAAACTTCAAAGTATCAAATATCTCATGTGTCATGTCCGCGTATTAATTCTGTGCTAACTCAACAAACTCTAAAAACGGAGGTAGAAACTAACTTAAAGAGGGTTGAGTTACACTCTACGTTCACTTTTCTCATTTTTGCCAGAAACATTTTGGGGCAACGAGTGTACCAAAGAACAATGTGTTCGAAGCAGAAGACAAAACAGCAGGTTTTTACGTTTCATTTGGGCTGAGGGGGCGGAGCCACAGCCATGCGTTACCGTAGCTATATGTGCTTTGCATGTGTACCTCTTGCTTGCCTAACAGAATTCGTACGGCGGCATCCAGTGGATGCATTTAGATCAGCAGTTTTTTCATGAAAACAATATCAGGTCATTTTTATACCGATTCATTTGTTCTTTCTGTTGTTTGTAATGTTAAAAGGGATACAATATTATGCAAAGGTGTACTTATGACATTCTGATAGACAAATTACACTATTTATGGTCACGACGGAGAGTGGGGAAGGCGAAACAGAAATTAATTAAGAATCACTGAATTAAGGACACTTATAACTAGGGATGTCCGATAATATCGGCCGATAAATGCTTTAAAATGTTTTATCGGAAATTGGTTTCATGATTATCGGCATCGGTTTAAATAAGTAAAATGTATGACTCTTTAAAATGTCGTTTCTCTGCTTGCATCACGCAAATGACGTCAACGTTCAGCCCTCGAGAGCCATATACCACACTGTGATTGGTAGATTACTTCAGCTCCCCACACAACTCTTTCAAGCGGCATTCATATAAAACTTGCGAGCCGCATTAGCATTAATCTTTCATATTAAGGTGGGGGCCGCAAAATAACGTCCAGCGGGCCGCGTGTCTGAGACCCCTGGCGTACACCCTCTGCGACAGTTGTAGTAATAGGAACTTGTCAAACATGATTTGGCTAGTAAGAATGCTAAAACTTTGGACGGAGTTTATACTGAATGTTGTCATAGGATGTTCCCCCAGGGCAGTGGTCGGCAACCCGCGGCTCTGGAGCCGCATGCGGCTCTTTAGCGCCACCCTAGTGCCTCTCTGGAGCTTTTTCAAAAATATATGAAAAATGGAAATGATGAGGGGAAAAAACATATTTTTTGTTTTAATTTGGTTTCTGTAAGAGGACAAACATGACACAAACCTCCCTAATTGCTATAAAGCACACTGTTTGTATTAAACATGCTTCACTGATTCGAGTATTTGGTGAGCGCCGTTTTGTCCGACTAATTTTGGCGGTCCTTGAACTCACCCTAGTTTGTTTACATGCATAACTTTCTCCCACTTTCTAAGACGTGATTAATGCCACTTCTTTTTCTGTCTCATTTTGTCCACCAAACTTATAACGTTGCGCATGAATGCACAAAGGTGAGTTTTGTTGATGTTATTGACTTATGTGGAGTGTGCTAATCAGACACATTTGGTCACTGCATGACTGTAAGTTAATCGATGCTAACATGCTATTTAGGCTAGCCGTATGTACACATTGCATTACTATGCCTCATTTGTAGCTATATTTGAGCTCATTTAGTTTCCTTTAAGTCCTCATAATTCAATTTATATCTCATGACACACTATCTTTATGTTATATGGCTTTCAATTATTTTGCGGCTCCAGACAGATTTGTTTTTGTATTTTTGTTCCAATATGGCTCTTTCAACATTTTGGGTTGCCGACACCTGCCCCAGGGCAACAGTGGCAACCAATGTAGCTTACCACCATCAATGATGGCTTCTCACTTGTCTGTGAAGTGCTTTGAGTCTCTAGAAAAGCGCTATACAAATCTACTCCATGATTATTATGAACTTAGACTTAGACTTAAGCAACATGATGCCATGCAGGTTCAATCCAGGTGACATTACATAACAGTCGTTTCATTTTATGAATATTGAAACATAGTCCATAGAGACTCTTTGCTCTTTCATTAGTTTTAAATCTTCGTCCATTCGCGTTGTCCACACGTGCGCTCCCGAAGACGCTGAATGCTGATATTTTCTTGTTTGTTTAAACTTTAAACCCGCAGTCAAACAACGGTAATTTGGGTTTGTGGGATGTTGGCGGTCGCGGGATTGGCGGTGCCGTGTGAGGAACAGCTGGTCCCAGTGGAAAAACCTGTTTGAAAACACACATAAGCAAACGGCGGGATTCGTCTCTCTTTGGCTCATTCTTATTTTCTGGCGTGTCGATTGACAACTCAAATGACCTGGAGAGACGACTCGTATTTGTTTTGTTGTTATTTTGTATATTCCTCTCTGACAAGAAAGGCGTGTTTTAGTCAACGCAGATCCCCATTCCCAGCCTGTTCCCACTGGCGTCTGAAAATAGCCACCCACTCAAGGCTTTTCAATTATCCGGCCACGCTGTAAGAAGGGGCCCAATCATAAAACCAGACTGTTTACCTCCTCTCTGCATTTCGCAGCGCCTCGATTGAAGGCGTTTTTTGGTGGGGAATACAATGCACAAGGTTATGTGGCAGCTTGGAAATAATGTACAAAAAGCTCTCGTTGTGAACCACGAGTGACCCCGAGAGCGGTAAGACGAAAAGTCGGTTCACCAAAGAGGCAACGTTAGGTCAAGGCATGAATGAAGCCTAGTTAGCTTAGCATTTGCGTGATAGCTTTAGCTAACACAGCGTCAAACTACATTGCATCATTTATACCAGGGGTCACCAACCTTTTTGGCTGAGTGAGCCAAGAAAGCCAAGTATTTCAAAATGTATTTCCGTGAGAGCCATATAACATTTTTTAACACTGAATACAACTAAATGTGTGCATTTTGAAGTAAGACCAACATTTTTAGAGTATAATAAGTATCTTATTATTTTTAATAACATTGTTCTTCTAAAGGTGTGATAGAAAACGGATGGTTGGATTAAAATCCATGAAAATGTTTTATAATTCAAACGTTATTTTTAACACTGTGGTTACCAGCTGAATTATTAATTACTTATCGTGTTAAGCAATGTCAGCTACGATTTATCTGAGAGCCAGATGCAGTCATCAAAAGAGCCGCATCTGGCTCTAGAACTATATGTTCCCTACCCCTGATTTATACTATGGGTCACCAACCCTTTCTAAACCAAGAGCTACTTCTTGGGTACTGATTAATGCGAAGGGCTACCAGTTTGATACACACTTAAATAAATTGCCAGAAATAGCCAATTTGCTCAATTTACCTTTAATAAATAAATCCATACATACACATATATATATATATATATATATATATATATATATATATATATATATATATATATATATATATATATATATATATACATATATATATATATATATTTTCTTCTGCTTTTAGCTCTGGCCTTCTGGTGTCACTCCTACCAACAGAAAGAGAGAGAAGACGATTGCAAGAAGTGAAGAAAAGGAATAAACACCAGATGTTATGTACAAAACCCAAAACCAGTGAAGTTGGCACATTGTGTAAATCGTAAATAAAAAAAGATTCCATCCTTACATCCATGTTCTACCGCTTGTCCCTTTTGGGGTCGCGGAGGCTGCTGGAGCCTATCTCAGCTGCCCATATATGCGGTCCTCTCCAAGGTTTCTCACAGTCATTCACATTGACGTCCCAATGGGGTGAGTTTTTCCTTGCCTGTATGTGGGCTCTGTACGGCGGATGTAGTTGTGGCTTGTGCGGCCCTTTGAGACACTTGTGATTTAGGGCCGTATAAATAAATTGATTGATTGATTGATCTCCTCTCTGAGCTGCTACCTTACCGTGGTAGAGGAGTTTGCGTGTCCCAATGATCCTAGGAGCTATGTTGTCTGGGGGTTTTCATGCCCCCTGGTAGGGTCTCCCAAGACAAACAGGTCCTAGGTGAGTGATCAGACAAAGAGCAGCTCAAAGACTTCTATGGAATTACAACGAAATGAACCCAGATTTCCCTCGCCCGGACGTGGGTCACCGGGGCCCCGCTCTGGAGCCAGGCCCGGAGTTGGGGCACGATGGCGAGCGCCTGGTGGTCGGGCCTGTTCCCATGGGGCCCGGCCGGGCACAGCCCGAAGAGGCAACGTGGGTCATCCCTCCAATGGGCTCACCACTCATAGGAGGGGCCATAGAGGTCGGGTGCATTGTGAGCTGGGCGGCAGCCGAAGGCAGGGCACTTGGCGGTCCGATCCTCGGCTACAGAAGCTAGCTCTTGGGACGTGGAACGTCACCTCACTGGGGGGGAAGGAGCCTGAGCTAGTGCGCGAGGTAGAGAAGTTCCGGCTGGATATAGTCGGACTCACCTCGACGCACAGCAAGGGCTCTGGAACCAGTTCTCTCGAGAGGGACTGGACCCTCTTCCACTCTGGCGTTGCCGGCAGTGAGAGGCGACGGGCTGGGGTGGCAATTCTGGTTGCCCCCCGGCTCAAAGCCTGTACGTTTGAGTTCAACCCAGTGGACGAGAGGGTAGCTTCCCTTCGCCTTCGGGTGGGGGGACGGGTCCTGACTGTTGTTTGTGCTTACGCACCAAACAGCAGTTCAGAATACCCACCCTTTTTGGGTACACTCGAGGGAGTACTGGAAAGTGCTCCTCCGGGTGATTCCCTTGTCCTACTGGGAGACTTCAACGCTCACGTTGGCAACGACAGTGAAACCTGGAGAGGCGTGATTGGGAAGAATGGTCGCCCGGATCTAAACCCGAGTGGTGTTTTGTTATTGGACTTTTGTGCTCGTCACAGTTTGTCGATAACAAACACCATGTTCAAACATAAGGGTGTCCATATGTGCACTTGGCACCAGGACACCCTAGGCCGCAGTTCCATGATCGACTTTGTAGTTGTGTCATCGGATTTGCGGCCTTATGTTTTGGACACTCGGGTGAAGAGAGGGGCGGAGCTTTCTACCGATCACCACCTGGTGGTGAGTTGGCTGCGATGGTGGGGGAGGATGCCGGACAGACCTGGCAGGCCCAAGCGCATTGTGAGGGTCTGCTGGGAACGTCTGGCAGAGTCTCCTGTCAGAGAGAGTTTCAATTCACACCTCCGGGAGAACTTTGAACATGTCACGAGGGAGGTGCGGGACATTGAGTCCGAGTGGACCATGTTCCGAACCTCTATTGTCGAGGCGGCTGATTGGAGCTGTGGCCGCAAGGTTGTTGGTGCCTGTCGTGGCGGTAATCCCAGAACCCGTTGGTGGACACCAGCAGTGAGGGATGCCGTCAAGCTGAAGAAGGAGTCCTATCGGGTTCTTTTGGCTCATAGGACTCCGGAGGCAGTGGACGGGTACAGACGGGCCAAGCGGTGTGCAGCTTTAGCGGTCGCGGAGGCAAAAACTCGGACATGGGAAGAGTTCGGGGAAGCCATGGAAAACGACTTCCGGACGGCTTTGAAGCGATTCTGGACCACCATACGGCGCCTCAGGAAGGGGAAGCAGTGCACTATCAACACCGTGTATGGTGCGGATGGTGTTCTGCTGACTTCGACTGCGGATGTTGTGGATCGGTGAAGGGAATACTTCGAAGACCTCCTCAATCCCACCAACACGTCTTTCTTTGAGGAAGCGGTGCCTGGGGAATCTGTAGTGGACTCTCCTATTTCTGGGGCTGAGGTCGCTGAGGTAGTTAAAAAGCTCCTCGGCGGCAAGGCCCCGGGGGTGGATGAGATCCGCCCGGAGTTCCTTAAGGCTCTGGATGCTGTGGGGCTGTCTTGGTTGACAAGACTCTGCAGCATCGCGTGGACATCGGGGGCGGTACCTCTGGATTGGCATACCGGGGTGGTGGTCCCTCTCTTTAAGAAGGGGGACCGGAGGGTGTGTTCCAACTATCGTGGGATCACACTCCTCAGCCTTCCCGGTAAGGTTTATTCAGGTGTACTGGAGAGGAGGCTTCGCCGGATAGTCGAACCTCGGATTCAGGAGGAACAGTGTGGTTTTCGTCCTGGTCGTGGAACTGTGGACCAGCTCTATACTCTCGGCAGGGTTCTTGAGGGTGCATGGGAGTTTGCCCAACCAGTCTACATGTGCTTTGTGGACTTGGAGAAGGCATTCGACCGTGTCCCTCGGGAAGTCCTGTGGGGAGTGCTCAGAGAGTATGGGGTATCGGAATGTCTTATTGTGGCAGTCCGCTCCCTGTATGATCAGTGTCAGAGCTTGGTCCGCATTGCTGGCAGTAAGTCGGACACGTTTCCAGTGAAGGTTGGACTCCGCCAAGGCTGTCCTTTGTCACCGATTCTGTTCATAACTTTTATGGACAGAATTTCTAGGCGCAGTCAAGGCGTTGAGGGGTTCCGGTTTGGTGGCCACGGGATTAGGTCTCTGCTTTTTGCAGATGATGTAGTCCTGATGGCTTCATCTGGCCGGGATCTTCAGCTCTCACTGGATCGGTTCGCAGCCGAGTGTGAAGCGACCGGAATGAGAATCAGCACCTCCAAGTCCGAGTCCATGGTTCTCGCCCGGAAAAGGGTGGAGTGCCATCTCCGGGTTGGGGAGGAGACCCTGCCCCAAGTGGAGGAGTTCAAGTACCTAGGAGTCTTGTTCACGAGTGGGGGAAGAGTGGATCGTGAGATCGACAGGCGGATCGGTGCGGCGTCTTCAGTAATGCGGACGTTGTATCGATCCGTTGTGGTGAAGAAGGAGCTGAGCCGGAAGGCAAAGCTCTCAATTTACCGGTCGATCTACGTTCCCATCCTCACCTATGGTCATGAGCTTTGGGTCATGACCGAAAGGATAAGATCACGGGTACAAGCGGCCGAAATGAGTTTCCTCCGCCGGGTGGCGGGGTTCTCCCTTAGAGATAGGGTGAGAAGCTCTGCCATCCGGGAGGAACTCAAAGTAAAGCCGCTGCTCCTTCACATCGAGAGGAGCCAGATGAGGTGGTTCGGGCATCTGGTCATGATGCCACCCGAACGCCTCCCTAGGGAGGTGTTTAGGGCACGTCCAACCGGTAGGAGGCCACGGGGAAGACCCAGGACACGTTGGGAAGACTATGTCTCCCGGCTGGCTTGGGAACGCCTCCGGATCCCCCGGGAAGAGCTAGACGAAGTGGCTGGGGAGAGGGAAGTCTGGGTTTTCCCTGCTTAGGCTGTTGCCCCTGATTTTCTCTGATAAATTGCATGTTCTGGTTATTCAATTTGTCCAACTAAAAGAACTTGTCAATGTTAAAATGAAGCGTTAAAAAGTTGTCTGCTAAAACGAACATTTTTTTTACTGATCGAATTATTAAATTGGCACCCATTTAACATACTTTCTAAAAGTACTTTGGAGAAGTAATTAGGGTGACACTCCCTAATGTCACATGACTAGACGTGTTTATGTCAACAACACAAAATCATTCCAAAAAACCCTTGGAGACGTTTGGGCGGCATTAATGATCTTTTACGACCAGATTCTGGTTTTTCCACTCTTAAATCACCTGAGAGCAAACTCGTCCTTGACTTTGTTTCTTAAATTGTGGGCTAATTTGTATTATTGGAAAAAAGAAATAATGGTGAAGGTGCTCTGTAAAGTAAACATCCTAAAATCCTAATGCTAAGTTCAATTATTGATTGATATTTAAAGGTAAATTTACTTGATCTTTAATTCAGCAGGTAGCACTCCCGTCTCATCTTCTTCACCCCGCCTGGAGGCTCAGGGGATTATGTTTTATCCCTAATGAATATTTCAGTGCTTAAATTAACATTATCCAAACTTGAAATGTTGTTTATCAAAGGAAAAGGTCATGTGATGTTTTAAACCGTGCTACAGGGTTTCTTCCTGAGGACTCCGCAGGAATACATGGTGTAATATTGATTAGTGCTATTAAGGTTTTCATAATTAATGATAGCAGTCTGTATTTACTCCTCATTTTGGGTAAACCCAGAATTGATGACAGAATAACATGTGTGACTTTAAGTAACCTCAACCTTAAACCCAACCACAACCATAAGACTAGCCCCACACTTAGCCCAAACAAAAACACACACCCCAACTCCAAATGTAACTCACTAACCAACTTTAACTCCACTCTTAAATGTTTTCCAACCACAACCCTAAGCCCAACCTGAACCCCAACTACCACCTCTACCTAACACCTGTCCAAAATCCATCCATCCAATTTTCTACCGCTTATTCCTTTTGGGGTCGCGGGGGGCGCTGATGCCTATCTCAGCTACAATCGGGCGGAAGGCGGTGTACACCCTGGACAAGTCGCCACCTCATCGCAGTCTGTCCAAAATGTAACGCCAAAATCATCTCAAACCCAAAACTCCCATACCAAACTTAACCCTTACCCCAACCACAAGCTCAGACCCAACCTCAACCCTAACCCCTTTCCCAACTTGAACGCCAACCCAACACAAATTCTAAATCTCAAACAAACTCAAATCCCATCAATAACCCCAACCTCAACTAAAACCTCTATGCCAACCCAAATCACAACCTTAAAGACCTACTGAAATGAGATTTTCTTATTTAAAAGGGGATAGCAGGTCCATTCTATGTGTCATACTTGATCATTTCGCCATATTGCCATATTTTTGCTGAAAGGATTTAGTAGAGAACATCCACGATAAAGTTCGCAACTTATGGTCGCCAATAAAAAAACCTTGCCTTTACTGGAAGTAGCAGACAATGTGCGCGTGACGTCACGGGTCGTGGAGCTCCTCACATCCTCACATTGTTTACAATCATGACCACCAGCAGCGAGAGCGATTCGGACCGAGAAAGCAAATATTTCCCCATTAATTTGAGCTAGGATGAAAGATTCGTGGATGAGGAAAGTGGGAGTGAAGGACTAGAAGAAAAAAAAAAAACGGCAGATAAGATTTCCCAGGATAATTCTGGAAAATCCCTTATCTGCTTATTGTGTTACTAGTGTTTTAGTGAGATGATATGGTCGTACCTGTACAACCTAAAAGTCGGAGGGGTGTGGCCACGGGTGTGGTGACCGCCAGTGTCTCCGAGGGAAGCCACGTTTCTCGACGAGGCGAAAGCAGCCGGTCGGGCCGGGCTGAGATTTATTTTTTTCCCCCTTCTCCATGGTGGAAGCATCCGACGGTCGGGGTCGGCCGGCGAGAGGAGGCAAGAGAGTCGCAGCTGCCTCTTTGACAAGTGCAGGAGGAACGACGAAAGCTCTCTGCTCATGTCTAAGGTAAGAGCCGACTTATAACCACCATTTTCTCACCGAAACCTGCCGGTTGACATGTGGTAGGGAACCATGTTCGCTTGACCGCTCTGTTCCATATTAAAGCTTCACCGTCATCTTTCGGGAATGGAAACAAGGAAACATCGGCTGTGTTTGTGTTCCTAAAGGCGGCCGCAATACAAGGCTTACCACCTACATCTTTCTTTTTTGACAACTCCATTATAATTGAACAAATTGCAAAAAAATTCAGCAACACAGATGTCCATAATAATGTGGAATCATGCGATGAAAAGAGACGACTTATAGCTGTGAACGGTGCTGGACCAAAATGTCCTCTACGATGCGTGGCGTCACGCTCACGCGTCATCATACCGTGACGTTTTAGCATGATACTTCCGCGCAAAATTTAAAATTGCAATTTAGTAAACTAAGCCGGCCGTATTGGCATGTGTTGCAATGTTAAGATTTCATCATTGATGTATAAACTATCAGACTGCGTGGTCAGTAGTAGTGGGTTTCAGTAGGCCTTTAACCCTAACCCCAGCAACAATCTTACGACCAACTAAAACTCTTACCCAGCGCTCTGGGGCTGAATGCGGATCTTCTCAGATTTTTTTTTTTTTTTAAACCTTAGAGTAAGAAAAGTTTGATTTTTTTAAAAGTTTAAAAATGTTCAACTGTCTATGAGGCAAATAAATAAGACTGTAAGCTTGTGGGTTCAGTTCAGCTTCTCAAGTGTGCAACCCCTTGGGTAAGCTAACCATGAATGCTTGGCAAAAAGAACAATCCTGTAGGGAGAAGGGGAGTTTAAGTTCACCTGGTCAGATTGCTTGTCCTGTAAAATAAAAAGGTTATAAACTGTGTTACATTTTGCGGCTCTATACCATTTTTCTTTGATGCAAAAGTCAGCAAAATGTCGTTTTTGATGGTTATGGTTGCAGACCCCGGTCTTACCAAAACCCCAGCTCCAAATGTTACCCCAACTACAACTTTAACACCAATCGCTACCTCAATCCTAGACTGAGATCTGACCGCAATCTCAACTACGAGCCCAAACCTATGCTCGACCTTGAACTGAATAAGACTAGCCAATCACTTAGCCCCAACTAAAACACATATCCCAACTCCAAATGTAACCTTGGCCCAACCTTAAATCCTTTCTAACTACAATCCTAAGCCCAACCTTAACCCCTACTACCTCCTCCATTTAGCTCCTGTTCAAAGTGCAACGCCAAATTCAACCCAAACCCAATACTCCCATACCAACCTTAACCCTCACCCCAACCACAAGCTTAGCCCCCACCTCATCCCTAACCCCAACGACCACCACCCTGTCCAAAATTTTGCTAAAATGTACCCCAATCCCAGCTCCCAATGTGACCCCAACTACAACCTTCACCCCAATTCTGAGCCCAACTAAAAACCTAATCCCAGGCCCAACCACCTCAACCCTACCTCTGTCCCAAGTGTAACGTCAACATCAACCCGAACCCTAACACATACTTGCCAACCCTCCTGATTTTCCCGGGAGACTCACGAATGTCAGTGCCCCGCCCAAATCTCCCGGGGTAACCATTCTCCTGAATTTCTCCCGATTTCAACCTGGACAACAATATTGGGTGGGGGCGGGCCTTAAAGGCACAGCCTTTAGCGTTCTCTACAAACTGTCGTCACTTCCGCTTTTGCTCGATAGAAAAAGTGTGCCGGTCGAGTCGCATAAAATATGCGGCTTTTACACACACATAAGTGAATGCAAGTCATAATTGGTCAACAACCATTAAGGTCAAACTGAGGGTGGCCGTATAAACAACTTTAACACCATTACAAATATGCGCCACACTGTGAACCCACACCAAACAAGAATGAAAAACACATTTGGGGGGAACATCTGCACTGTAACACAACTTAAACATAATCAAACAAATACCCAGAATCCCTTGCAGCACTAACTCTATGTTGCATTAAAACTACTCTTAGAAGTACAATTTATCCCAAAAGTTACTCAAGTAGATGTAACAGGAGTAAATGTAGTGCGTTACTATCCACCTCTGGTTGTCAACATGTTTGTCTTCCAGTTGGCTAAGCCAGTGTTAGCTGTACTGTAATTTAGCATTCAGTCGATGTTAGCATCATTTATCTGTAATGGCTACTGCCTTAGCTTTGTTTGTCATCACATATCTTTATTAGTGTGATTAAAATTTAATCAGATGGATAATGATGGCTAAATCCGCATTAACACCTTCATTTGGACAACCCTATGTTTTATATATTTCTGTGTTCTTAAAGCTTATTCATCTGAAAGTGACGGCACTGTTGTTTCCCATGTCAGATTTCAGGCCTCCTGTCACAACACAGGCGCTCCTTTACATTGTCCAAGAGCTCACTAAGGTACACAGGACTTTGTTATCATAGCATACTTAACAGAAAGCACCAAGTAAATATTAGGGGTAGAGATGTCCGATAATATCGGACTCCCGATATTATCGGCGGATAAATGCTTTAAAATGTCGGTATCAAAAAGTAAAATGTATTACTTTTTAAAACGCCGCTGAGTACACGGACGTAGAGAGAAGTACAGAGGGCCAAAAAACCTTAAATGCACTGCCTTTGCGTGCCGGCCCAGTCACATAATATCTACGGCTTTTCACACACACAAGTGAATGCAAGGCATACTTGGTCAACAGCCATACAGGTCACAATTAGGGTGGTCATATAAACAACTTTAACACTGTTACAAATATGCGCCACACTGTGAACCCACACCAAACAAGAATGACAAACACATTTCGGGAGAACATCCGCACCGTAACACAACATAAACACAACATAAACACAACAAAACAAATACCCAGAACCCCTTGCAGCACTAACTCTTCCGGCACGCTACAATATACACCCCCAGCTACCACCACACCCCGCCCAAATCCCACCTCAACCCAGTGCATCCCCACCATCTCCCGAATTCGGAGGTCTCAAGGTTGGCAAGCATGCCCTAACATTTCCGTAAACTCCAAGCTTAACCCTACCTCCTAAACACTACCCCCAGTGGCGGTGTAGCCCGGTTGGTAGAGGGGCCGTGCCATCAACTTGAGGGTTGCAGGTCCGATCCCCACGTCCGCCATCCTAGTCACTGCCGTTGTGTCTTTGGGCAAGACACTTTACCCACCTGCTCCCAGTGCCACCCACACTGGTTTAAAAGTAATTTAGATATTGCGTTTCACTATGTAAAGCGCTTTGAGTCACTAGAGATAAAGCGCTATATGAATATAATTCACTTCACTTCAATTCACTTCACAACTACCAACCTTAATGACAAATGTACTGTAACCTTTACACCAAATCCAGCTCCAAAGGTAACCCCAACTCCACCCTGAACCACACCTAACCCTTTAGCCCCAGATTTCACCCAAACTATAACCCAAGCCCCATAAACGCAATTACAATCCTAACCCCGACCCTAAACTGAGGGCCAGCCTTAAAGGGGAACATTATCACAATTCCAGAAGGGTTAAAACCAATAAAAGTCAGTTCCCAGTGGCTTATTTTATTTATGGAAGTTTTTTTCAAAATTTTACACATCACGGAATATCCCGAAAAAAGGCTTTAAAGTGCCTGATTTTCGCTATCTGTAAATCCATCCATCCATCCACCCATTTTCTACCACTTATTCTCTTTTGGGGTCGCGGGGGGGCGCTGGTGCCTATCTCAGCTACAATCTGGCGGAAGGCGGGATACACCCTGGACAAGTCGCTACCTCATTGCGGGGCCAACACAGATAGACAGACAACACTCACACTCACATTCACACACTAGGGCCAATTTAGTGTTGCCAATCAACCTATCCCCAGGTGCATGTCTTTGGAAGTGGGAGGAAGCCGGAGTACACGGAGGGAACCCACGCATTCACGGGGAGAACATGCAAACTAATCCAGCCGTCCATTTTCCTGTGACGTCACATAGTGACGGCAATGCAAACATGGCGGATAGAAAAGCAAGCTATAGAGACATTAGCTCGGATTCAGACTCGGATTTCAGCGGTTTAAGCGATTCAACAGATTACACATGTATTGAAACGGATGGTTGGAGTGTGGAGACAGATAGCGAAAACGAAATTGAAGAAGAAACTGAAGCTATTAAGCGAATAGCTATTGAAGCTATTCGGAAATCGCCTTCTAACCAACGATTGCATCTTTTGACCACTAGAGCAACTTAAATCCGTCAATTGGTAAGTGTTTGTTTGGCATTAAATGTGGGTGGAGGGAAAGGCTGGATGCAAATATAGCTACAAATGTACATACAGCTAGCCTAAATAGCATGTTAGCATCGATTAGCTGGCAGTCATGCCGTGACCAAATATGTCTGATTAGCACATAAGTCAATAACATCAACGAAACTCACCTTTGTGATTCCGTTGACTTTATCGTTGGAAATGCATCTGCATTGAGTGTCGCAGGATATCCACATATTCTTGCCATGTTAGCATCGATTAGCATGCCGTGCTAATCAACGGACACTCCACATAAGACGACTTGAATCCGTTCCTGTTCGTGTTGTTACACCCTCCGACAACACACCGACGAGGCATGATGTCTCCAAGGTACGGAAAACAGTCGAAAAAATGGAAAATAACGAACTGATTTGACTTGGTGTGTGTAATGTGTTTGAGAAAATGGTGGATTGCTTCCTGTTGTAACGTCACGGGTGAAATGTCATCGTTCTGACAGCGAACCATCGAAAGGCCTTTAAATCGGAGTTCGGAAATCGGTTAAAAAAAACATATGGTCTTTTTTCTGCAACATCAAGGAATATATATTGACGCTTACATAGGTCTGGTGATAATGTTCCCCTTTAATTCCAACGACAATCCCAAAGTTAACTGTGAGTCCTAGTCCTGGTGTAGAAAAAGAGCTCTAAAAGCCTGACTGGAGTGACTCAGCATGTTCACATTTTTGTTGCTGCTGCTACGAAGCGCAACGCTCAACATTTTTTTTGTGTGTGTGTTTTCTTCCCTCCCTCCTTGATACCGCCGTCCAAAAAGCGTCCTCTGTGCTTTCTCTCTCGGAACTCTTCCACCGAAAAGGATGCAAAGCGAGCGGATTCTTTCTCACACGCTGCACATGGCGGAGCCAAATGAATAACATTTGTCAGATTCCGGCAGCTGCCAAGTGTGCGAGTGCGGGGGATGAACGCACGCGGTGTCAAAACGGTCAGCTTAGGACGCCTCGGAGCTAGATCACATCCACCTGTGTGCGTGTATTTACTTATTAAATACATGAATCTTTCATGTCCAGGCTGAGTGTTAGCATGCTACGTTGCGCAACGCAACATGGCTTCCCTGACCAATGGACTCCGGAGTGTTTTTTCACGCTGACATCAATTGTCAAACCAAAATATGTCGACTATGTCATCAGGAGGTGAACTCTTTGTTTTACAGTTTGAGTACATTTTCACAATACTTGTAAGCTTCGTTGAGGGATTTGGAACGTATTTAAAAGTTGTCGCTTGTTACTTTAATGGAGTAAAACTGGAAAAGTGTGTATAAACATTATTGACTCACCTGGGATTGTTTGTTACATTAGACCAGGGGTCACCAACCTTTTTGAAACCAAGATGTCAGAGTTATTTGTTGTCGAACCCCAAGATGCAGAGACGGAGGCAGGCATAGCATACGAAAACATGATTTAATTCAAACTAAACAAGAACAAACAAAAAGCACGCACGTGGGCGGAATAACAAACTAAGAGAGCTAGCACTGGAAGCTAGAAAACAAAAATGAACTTTAGCATAGAAGCTAGTGGATAGCAAACAGAAAAACTGGAAATAACTAATGGCTAACAAGAACAGCTTACCGCTACGACGACCAGGACAAAATGTAGTATGACAGGTAATAGCTGAAAAGAATCACAGACACGACAAGAGCAACATATGGCAACGACAAGTCCGAATGACAATACAATGATCCATCACTGACTAGAGGAACCAAGCAGGTAAAATAGGAGCTGGCCGATTGACATCAGGTGTGACCAGATGCCAATCAGCCGCAGCTGAGTAAAAACAGGACACAGGGAGACAAACAGGAAGCTGAACCAAAATAAGAACACTAGACAGGAACTAAGGACAGGAAATACTAAACACAGAGGAAAGACAAATACAGAGGAAAAAAATAAACCATAGACAAACTGTCAGGGGAAAGCCTGACACAAGAGCTACTTAATAAATGATGGAAAAAAACACTTAATTGAACGATTTAAAAGAGGAAAAAACACGAAAAAAATGAGAATTAAATTTTGAAATAGTTTATTTTAATTTTCGACTCTTTAAAATTCAAAAATCAACGGAAAAAAATGACGAGAAAAACTAGCTAATTCGAATCTTTTTGAAAAAATTAAAAAAAGAATTTATGGCACATCATTGGTGATTTTTCCTGATTAAGATTAATTTTAGAATTTTGATGACATGTTTTAAATAGGTTAAAATCCAATCTGCACTTTGTTAGACTATATAAAAAAATTGGACCAAGCTATATTTCTAACAAAGACAAATCATTATTTCTTCTAGATTTTCCAGAACAAAAAATTTCAAATAAATTCAAAAGACTTTGAAATAAGATTTAAATTTGATTCTACAGATTTTATATATTTTCCCGAATATTTTTATTTTATTTTAACCATAATAGGTTTGAAGAAATATTTCACAAATATTCTTCGTCGAAAAAAAAAAGCTAAAATGAAGAATTTTATTAAAATGTATTTATTATTCTTTACAATAAAAAATATATATATACTTGAACATTGATTTAAATTGTCAGGAAAGAAGAGGAAGGAATTTAAAAGGTAAAAAGGTATATGTTTTTAAAAATCCTAAAATCATTTTAAGGTTGTATTTTTTCTCTAAAATTGTCTTTCTGAAAGTTATATGACGCAAATTAAAAAATGAATAAATTTATTTAAAAAAGAGAAGACCAAGTCTTTGAAATATTTTCTTGGATTTTCAAATTCTATTTGAGTTTTGTCTCTCTTAGAATTAAAAATGTCGAGTAAAGCGAGACCAGCATGCTAGTAAATAAATACAATTTAAAAGATAGAGGCGGCTCACTGGTAAGTGCTGCTATTTGAGCTATTTTTAGAACAGGCCAGCGGGCTACTTATCTGGTCCTTACGGGCTACCTGGTGCCCATGGGCATCGCGTTGGTGATGCCTGCATTAGACCCAAATTAAGTATCGTCTTTTAAACATATTCTTATAGTCTATTAGGGTTGTACGGTATACCGGTATTAGTATAGATGTTATGATCCGCTGCCCGGATCATATTATGATTTAGATTTTTGAGTCTTTTTGTGTTTTCTGTTGGTTTTGGACTCCTTCGGTTCCTGTTTGTGCACCTCTCAGTTGGTTTCCATAGTTACTCATTATTTTCACCTGCCGCCTGTTCCGGACATGCACCTGTTTTGTGATTACCGTCATTATTTAAGCCTGCCTTCTCCAGTCTGTCACGCTTGTTTCCTAGTTTGTTTTCACGCAACAAGGAACAACTTATGTTTTCCTGCTTGCTACCTGCTAGCTTCCATGCTAGGCACTTTTGTTTTTACTAGCTTCCATGCTAAGCTTCTTTTGTTTTCTAGCTCCCATGCTAGCTCTTTTAGTTCTCTGTCCTAAGTGCTATGCGCACGTTTTTCTTTGTTTTGACTGATTTATTTCTTAATATATCATTTTTTTCCTACCTGCACGCTGTGTCCGAAGCCCGTTTGCATTCCTGGGAGAACGAAATCCGCATCACCATGCGACCAGTTCGTTACAATAGAACCATATTCGGTACTATACCGCCTCAGAAAAGTACCAATATTTTTTATTTATATTATGCTTATGAATTTACGTAATACATCCATGGGCACATGAGGACTTTGAATATGACCAATGTATGATCCTGTAACTACTTGGTATCTAATTGATACCCAAATTTGTGGTATCATTCAAAACTAATGTACAGCATCCAAACAGAAGAATAAATTATTATTCCATTTTAACAGAAGTGTAGATGGAACATGTTAAAAGAGAAATTAAGCAGATATTAACAGTAAATGAACAAGTATAATAATAATTCATTTTCTACCACTTGTCCTTAATAATGTTGACAAAATAATAAAATGGAAAACGACGTAATTTAATATATAGGAGCTTTTGTTTGCTTACTTACTAATAAAAGACAAGTTGTCTTGTACATTCACTATTTTATTTAAGGACAAACTTGCAACAACAAAGATATGTTTACCCTACCGTAGATTATTTTTTGTTAAAATTAAGCCAATAATGCATTTTTTGTGGTCCCCTTTATCTAGAAAAGTATCAAAAAGTACCAAAAATTTACTAAATAATTTTGGTACAGGTACCAGTACCAAAATATTGTTTTTTGATTGATTGATTGATTGATTGATTGATTGATTGATTAATTGATTGATTGATTGATTGATTGATTGATTGATTGCTTGATTGATTGATTGATTGATTGATTGATTGATTGATTGATTGATTGATTGATTGATTGATTGATTGATTGATTGATTGATTGAAACTTTTATTAGTAGATTGCACAGTACAGTACATATTCATACAAGTCCACGTTAATCAATTCATGGTATCGTGACAACACTACAATCTATTGTGTTTTACTAAAACTTTTTTTTCTGAAATTAAAAACCCATGCAATATTTTGTACATATTTTACATGTTGTTGTTTTTTTTGCTCCAATTCAATATGTTTTTTTCTATAATTTTGTGTTCAGTTTTTATTTTTCTCAGATCTATTTTTTTTGTTACCCCGGAAATGTAGCATTGTGTTTTCTAAAATGTATTGTTACATATAATATATAAATGTTTTGCTGAAATGTTGTATGCCGTATTCTCTGAATTATTTTTTTCTCTTAGAAATATTCAAAAATATTGTAAATACATACTTTTTAGGGCTGTCACTTTTTTTTTAATCTGATTGATCACATTTTGGAATTTGGAGTAATCATATTTAATCACAAATGTAATTTTGTCGTCAGAATGGCATCCATGGTTTATTTTAAAGGTTTTACTTGAACGCGTGTCATTTATTTGCACAAAACTCAAGACCAGTTTTATCTTAAGTTCTTTCAAGCTGTATTTTGGAGTGGAATTTGCCAGCGAGCACACCAGTCGGAGTCTCCTCGCTCATTTTTGTACCAACGCATGCTTTGATCTGATCACTAACCATATAGTGGTTAAGGTAAAAGAGCTTGTACCATCAAAATAAACTGCATGAGGAATCTACATGTGTTTATGATAAATGGGATACTTTTTTATGATTAAATGGTATGAGTAACTCATTAATTTTGACAGCCCTAATATTTTTGCTCAATTTCACTGTCTTTTAATTTTTCTTTTTTTAATTGCATTTTTGAAATGTTGATTTTTTTATTTTATTTTTTTGTAAAACTTATATTTTTTTCTCAAATTGAGTTGCATTTATTTTCAAAATCAAATCACATTCAAAATGTTAAAGAAAATGTAAATTATAATAATTATATTAAATCATGTTACAATTTTAAAACAGTTCAATAAAATAAAAGTTAAAGGCCTACTGAAATGAGATTTTTTTATTTAAATGGGGACAGCAGGTCCATTCTATGTGTCATACTTGATCATTTCGCGATATTGTCATATTTTTGCTGAAAGGATTTAGTAGAGAACATCCACGATAAAGTTCGCAACTTTTGGTCGCTAATAAAAAGGCCTTGCCTTTACCGGAAGCAGAAGCCGATGTGAGCGTGACGTCACGGGGTGTAGGGCTCCTCACATCTGAACATTGTCTACAATCATGGCCACCAGTAGCGAGAGCGATTCGGACCGAGAAAGCGACAATTTCCCCATTAATTGGAGCGAGGATGAAAGATTTGTGGATGAGGATAGTGAGAGTGTAGGACTAGAAGGAAAAAAAAAAGGCGAGGCCACGAGCAATTCAGATGTTATTAGACACATTTACTAGAATAATTCTGGAAAATCCCTTATCTGATTATTGTGTTACTAGTGTTTTAGTGAGATTATAAAGTCATACCTGAGAGTCGGAGGGGTGTGGTGACCGCCAGTAAAGCCATGGAGGAGCCAAGAAAGTCGTAGCTGCCTCTTTGACAGCTGCAGGAAGAACGACCTAAGCTCCGCTCATGTTTACAGTAAAAGCCGACTTATTACCACAATTTTCTCACTGAAACCTGCCGGTTGACATGTGGTAGAGAAATATGTTCGCTTGACCGCTCTGTTCCATATTAAAGCTTCACAACAAGCAAAGAAACACCAGCTGTGTTTGTGTTGCTAAAGGCAGCTGCAATACACCGCTTTCCACCAAATGCATTCTTCTTTGTAGTCTCCATTATTAAATGAACAAATTGCAAAAGATTCAGCAACACAAATGTCCAGAATACTGTGTAATTATGCGATTAAATTGGATGACTTTTAGCCGTGAGTGGTGCTGGGATAAAATGTCCACTACAACCAGTAACGTCACAAACACGCGTCAACATAAGCGTCATCATTCCGTGAAATTTTCAAGAGGACACTTGGCGGGAAATATAAAATTGCAATTTAGAAAACTAAACCGGCCGTATTGGCATGTGTTGCAATGTTAATATTTCATCATTGATATATAAACTATCAGACTTTGTGGTGGGTAGTAGTGGGTTCCAGTAGGCCTTTAAGGAAAATAATTGTATTGCTCTCATTTTTGGGTGATTTTATGCATACATTTTTGCTCACAATGACAGTTATATTCTCTAGAATGTTGCATGGTCTTCTTAAATTTTTGTTCAATTGTTTTTTTAAAGTGTGTAAATATTATATTAACAAAAACATACAAATTGTTCACTAATATTAACATGTATGTAATTTATGTTAAAAAATATACTTTTTTTAATACAACTGTAGTTTTATTTACCTGCTTGTAGTTAATACAGTGCAACAATCTTACATATTGGGGACGGCGTGGCGCGTTTGGGAGAGTGGCCTTGCCAGCAACCAGAGGGTTCCTGGTTCAATCCCCTCCTTCTACCAACCTCGTCACGTCCATTGTGTCCTTGAACAACACACTTCACCCTTGCTCCTGATGTATGGTGGTTAGGGCCTTGCATGGCAGCTCCCGCCATGAATGGGTGAATGTGGAAATAGCGTCAAAGCGCTTTGAGTACCTTGAAGGTAGAAAAGATAGTGGGGTTTTTTTTGTGTGTGTGTGGTCATTTTTACAAACTGCTGCAAGATGTCATTTCAGTTTCCTGAAGCCTCACCTGCAGTTGTCTTTAGAGTCCATTATTTGGTGAATGGCGTGCAGCTCATTCATAAATCTCCCGCATGTTTGCAAGTTCTGACTCACAGCTTTACAACCATTCATGCCCCGTGGAGCTCACACACCCCACCCAAACACTGGTCGTCATGGCGACACCCACATAGTGACTGAAGAGCCGCGTTTCAAGGTGTGTTCTGTGTTTTACATTCCTTCGGAGCAGCCTTTGAACCGTGACGCTTGTGCAACGTCGTCAGCGAGATAAGGGATTCCCTTTGCCGGAGGCCCCACGGTCGCCATGGCAACCGGAATTGAGTCGACAAAACAGCGGGGGCCAACGTTGAGGCGAGGATCTCCCCCGCCAGGATCTCCCAGGAAGTCCTCAGGGTTCCCTGGCGTGTTGTCATTGTTGTTGTTATTGTTGTTGCTATGGTAGTGACGGGCAGTACAGGTGGAGACACGTCACCTCCACCACGAGCCTCCGAGCACATGACGGGATGTAAATACACACTCTTTTATTCAGACGCACCTTAGTGATGTCACAACTCATGGCATATTTTTTTCAAGGTTTTCCACTACACAAATAAAATATGTGAACAACATAGCAACAAAATACTGCACTCATTGATAGTGACTGGCATGAACACTGACATGAACTTCACATTTCAGTATTACTTTCTTTTAGTGTCTTAAATGTGTGATTCAAATGGAATATACCTTATTCTGGAAAATCCTTTATTTGAAATGTTGATCATTTTATCAGTTATTTGTCCTAAAAGTTTCGTTATTTTGGTTCAAATTGTAGATTTTATTTCCATAAGATATTTTCCACTTTTTGACATGCAATTACATTTCTTTATAATTTAATGATGACATTTTTTATGTCAATTGAATTCAGATTGTTTCCCCCCTCAAATGTATTAAAAACAAAGTAGGGATAGATTTGTTTTAATAGTATTACTTCCAACTTAGTGTTGTTATTTTTTAAATTATTTTAATTAAGAAATTAAAAAAAATAATAATACTTTTTGCTAAAATATTGTTATATATTGTTATATATTTTAGCATTCATTATGTTTTCCACACTTATATTTACATAAATATATAACTTTTTAATTTGCAAAAATGTGTTATTCAATCTTTATATACAGTACAGACCAAGATTTTGGACACCTTCTCATTCAATGGGTTTTCTTTATTTTAATGACTGAAGGCATCAAAACTATGAATTAACACAATATGTACTTAACAAAAAAAGGTGGAATAACTGAAAACACGTTTTATATTCTAGTTTCTTCAAAATAGCCACCCTTTGCTCTGATTTCTGCTTCGCACACTCTTGGCATTTTCTCGATGAGTTTAAAGAGGTACAGTAGTCACCTGAAATGGTTTTCACTTCACAGGTGTCATAGTTTTGATGCCTTCAGTGACAATCTGCAATGTAAATAGTCATGAAAATTAAGAAAACACATTAAAATGAGAAGGTGTCCAAACGTTAGGCCGTTTTGTATTTTATTTTTTATTTTATTTTTTTGTTTTTTTATTAAATGTCAAATTTTTGTTTTGAATTTTCCAAAAATTTATAATTTCCAGCATTAACAGCGTATTAAAGTTAAAGTACCAATGATTGTCACACACACACACTAGTTGTGGCGAAATTATTCTCTGCATTTGACCCATCACCCTTGACAACCCCCTGGGAGGTGAGGGGAGCAGTGGGCAGCAACGGTGGCCGCGCCCGGGAATCATTTTTTGTGATTCAACCCCCAATTTCTAGTGTAATAAACAATATGTCTAGCACTATATATATCTTTAAATGTAAGGGACAAGCGGTAGAACATGGATGGATGGATTGATGGGTAATACAATTTATTCTCAAAAATAGTATTGATTTTAAAGTGTGTGTATTTTTTGCAACAAATATTGGGTATTTTCTGATTTAGCACATACTTTAAATATTTCATAACTAATTTATACATGCATATATATACTATTTATATATATATATATATATTTACATATATGAATACATTTAGAATTTAGTACGCATTAATTTTCTAACATTTTTCGTCGTTGTTTTAAATTTAGTACATGTATTTTAAACACAAATTGTTCTTAAAATTTACTGTGATTAAAAGCATAATATTTGTTTTATTTGTGCAAATTCTGTGAGGAAAATTTTGGTTTCATTCATCTTTTCTAAGTTTAGTGTAATTTATTTTTAGTAATTTTTAGTGTACCATTTGTTTAGTAAGATAAGGTTGGTATAGTGCATTTATTTTATTTATATATATTCTCGAATATAACATAATTTCTTAATTGTGGATATTTTCTGCAAAAATGTTGGAATTCTTTAGTGCCTTTAAAAATATATATTACATTCAAATTTTGGGGCTCAAATTTGTGTTCATTTATGGAGAATTATTAACTTATTATGAAATATGTGTGACTGGAATGTTCAACTATGTAAAGTTAAGTATCATTTCTTAAAAAACGCATCATTTCCGGCACTAACGGCATATAGTGTAGTATATATGTAGATGTATATCTATCCATCCATCCATTTCCTACCGCTTATCCCATTTTGGGTCGCGGTGGGTGCTGTAGCCTATCTCAGCTACAATCGGGCAGAAGGCGGTGTACTGAGAGTCCAGTCCATAGTGGATCTAACATAATAGCGTGAGTCCGGGTCCATAGTGGATCTAACATAATAGTGTGAGAGTCCAGTCCATAGTGGATCTAACATAATATTGTGAGAGTCCAGTCCATAGTGGATCTAACATAATAGTGTGAGAGTCCAGTCCATAGCGGATCTAACATAATAGTGAGAGTCCAGTCCATAGTGGATCTAACATAATAGTGTGAGAGTCCAGTCCATAGCGGATCTAACATAATAGTGAGAGTCCAGTCCATAGTGGGTCTAACATAATAGAGTGAGTCCGGGTCCATAGTGGATCTTACATAATAGTGTGAGAGTCCAGTCCATAGTGGATCTAACATAATAGTGAGAGTCCAGTCCAAAGTGGATCTAACATAATAGTGAGAGTCCAGTCCATAGTGGATCTAACATAATAGCGTGAGTCCGGGTCTGTAGTGGATCTAACATAATAGTGTGAGAGTCCAGTCCATAGCAGATCTAACGTGATAGTGAGAGTCCAGTTCATAGTAGATCCATCCATCCATCCATTTTCTACCGCTTATTCCCTTTTGGGGTCGCGGGGGGCGCTGGCGCCTATCTCAGCTACAATCGGGCGGAAGGCGGGGTACACCCTGGACAAGTCGCCACCTCATCGCAGGGCCAACACAGATAGACAGACAACATTCACACTCACATTCACACACTAGGGACCATTTAGTGTTGCCAATCAACCTATCCCCAGGTGCATGTCTTTGGAAGTGGGAGGAAGCCGGAGTACCCGGAGGGAACCCACGCATTCACGGGGAGAACATGCAAACTCCACACAGAAAGATCCCGAGCCTGGATTTGAACCCAGGACTGCAGGAACTTCGTATTGTGAGGCAGACGCACTAACCCCTCTGCCACCGTGAAGCCCGTTCATAGTAGATCTAGACTCTCACTATTATGTTAGATCCACTATAAACTGGAATCTCACTATTATGTTAGATCCACAATGGACTGTACTCTCACAATATTATGTTCATAGTAGATCTAGCATAATATTGTGAGAGTACAGTCCATTGTGGATCTAACATAATAGTGAGATTCCAGTTTATAGTGGATCTAACATAATAGTGAGAGTCCAGTCCATAGTGGATCTAACATAATATTGTGAGAGTCCAGTCCATTGTGGATCTAACATAATAGTGAGAGTCCAGTCCATAGTGGATCTAACATAATAGTGAGAGTCCAGTCCATAGTGGATCTAACATAATAGTGAGAGTCCAGTCCATAGTGGATCCAACATAATAGTGAGAGTCCAGTCCATAGTGGATCCAACATAATAGTTTGAGAGTCCAGTCCATAGTGGATCTAACATAATAGTGTGAGTCCAGTCCATAGTGGATCCAACATAATAGTGAGAGTCCAGTCCATAATGGATCTAACATAATAGTTTGAGAGTCCAGTCCATAGTGGATCTAACATAATAGTGAGAGTCCAGTCCATAGTGGATCTAACATAATAGTGAGAGTCCAGTCCATAGTGGATCCAACATAATAGTGAGAGTCCAGTCCATAGTGGATCTAACATAATAGTTTGAGAGTCCAGTCCATAGTGGATCTAACATAATAGTGTGAGTCCAGTCCATAGTGGATCTAGCATAATATTGTGAGAGTCCAGTCCATAGTGGATCTAGCATAATATTATGAGAGTCCAGTCTATAGTGGATCTAACATAATAGTGAGAGTCCAGTCCATAGTGGATCTAACATAATAGTGAGAGTCCAGTCCATAGTGGATCTAACATAATAGTGAGAGTCCAGTCCATAGTGGATCTAACATAATAGTGAGAGTCCAGTCCATAGTGGATCTAACATAATAGTGAGAGTCCAGTCCTCACTCTCGCCACAGCATCACAATACCATACAGTATTTCATATATACTGTATAAATATCCATCCATCCATTTTCTACCGCTTCTTCGTCTCTGGGTTGCGGGGGGTGCTGGGGCTTGCACTTGGGCGGAAGGTGGGGTACACCCTGGACATGTCGCCACCTCATCGCAGGGCCAACACAGAAATATTATTATTGTATTATTATGTTTTGCAATGTTGTTGTTTTTGTAAATACTGCATGAAACAAGCAGACATGCAAAGGGCAAATAATAATAATAATAATAATAGTAGTAGCAATACTACTAATAATAATGGAATAAGTGTTGTCGTCGTGGTGGTTCGAACCATTTCTTTGTGTATCCATGAAAGAATGAAGTGAATTTGAGTGGTTTCGAGCGAGATCAAAGACGTGTGGCAACCCGCAGACATTTGTCTTTTCTTCTTGGTCTTCTCGTTGAAGATGTTCCAGCGCGCCATCGGGTCTTTCTGCGTGTTTGTGTGCGCACACGCTTTAGTCATGGCGAGCCGAGAGGCGTGCAGCCGCTCGCTGCAAACACAAAGCAGCGCCATCTGCACGCCTGGAGCTCCTCCAACAACAACATGACACACACACACACACACACACCCACACACACACACACACACACACACACACACACACATACTCGACATGACATCATGAGCTGGCTGCGGCAGGCCTGTAGCGCCTCATCTGGTCACGTGATGCACGTGTTGTGTACATTAACAAGACTGGATATTGATTGCTTGGAAAAGTCCAAAACTGACGGATGTTGCCAAGTTTTTTTTTCCTGTATTGAAAGTACACGCATTCCCCGTGCGTGCATGGGTGTGTGTGTGTGTGTGTGTGTGCAAGTGTGTGTGTGTAGATAGTGTAAGTGCAAGCAGGCATGCAGTGAAAAGCAGCCAGCGGTTTCCATGGCGCCCCAAGGACATCTGATAAATTGCCCTTTTTTTTTTTTTTTTAAGCTGAACATTCCAACTTCAACCTAAAATCACTTTTGTGTTGCTTTCTGTCGATTGTAAAAATGTATTTTCATAACCTCCCGATTGTCGCTGCATTCATCTTTTGTGTTGTGTATTGCTCGCGTTAGCACCTTTTATTAGTAGATTGCACAGTTCAGTACATATTCCGTACAATTGACCACTAAATGGTAATACCCGAATAAGTTTTTCAACTTGTTTAAAGGCCTACTGAAATGAGATTTTCTTATTTAAACGGGGATAGCAGGTCCATTCTATGTGTCATACTTGATCATTTCGCGACATTGCCATATTTTTGTTGAAAGGATTCAGTAGAGAACCCATCCATCCATCCATCATCTTCCGCTTATCCGAGGTCGGGTCGCGGGGGCAGCAGCCTAAGCAGGGAAGCCCAGACTTCCCTATCTCCAGCCACTTCGTCTAGCTCTTCCCGGGGGATCCCGAGGCGTTCCCAGGCCAGCCGGGAGACATAGTCTTTCCAACGTGTCCTGGGTCTTCCCCGTGGCCTCCTACCAGCTGGACGTGCCCTAAACACATCCCTAGGGAGGCGTTCGGGTGGCATCCTGACCAGATGCCCGAACCACCTCATCTGGCTCCTCTCGATGTGGAGGAGCAGCGGCTTTACGTTGAGCTCCTCCCGGATGGCAGAGCTTCTCACCCTATCTCTAAGGGAGAGCCCCGCCACCCGGCGGAGGAAACTCATTTTGGCCGCTTGTACCCGTGATCTTATCCTTTCGGTCATGACCCAAAGCTCATGACCATAGGTGAGGATGGGAACGTAGATCGACCGGTAAATTGAGAGCTTTGCCTTCCGGCTCAGCTCCTTCTTCACCACAACGGATCGATACAACGTCCGCATTACTGAAGACGCCGCACCGATCCGCCTGTCGATCTCACGATCCACTCTTCCCCCACTCGTGAACAAGACTCCTAGGTACTTGAACTCCTCCACTTGGGGCAGGGTCTCCTCCCCAACCCGGAGATGGCACTCCACCCTTTTCCGGGCGAGAACCATGGACTCGGACTTGGAGGTGCTGATTCTCATTCCGGTCGCTTCACACTCGGCTGCGAACCGATCCAGTGAGAGCTGAAGATCCCGGCCAGATGAAGCCATCAGGACTACATCATCTGCAAAAAGCAGAGACCTAATCCCGTGGCCACCAAACCGGAACCCCTCAACGCCTTGACTGCGCCTAGAAATTCTGTCCATAAAAGTTATGAACAGAATCGGTGACAAAGGACAGCCTTGGCGGAGTCCAACCTTCACTGGAAACGTGTCCGACTTACTGCCAGCAATGCGGACCAAGCTCTGACACTGATCATACAGGGAGCGGACTGCCACAATAAGACATTCCGATACCCCATACTCTCTGAGCACTCCCCACAGGACTTCCCGAGGGACACGGTCGAATGCCTTCTCCAAGTCCACAAAGCACATGTAGACTGGTTGGGCAAACTCCCATGCACCCTCAAGAACCCTGCCGAGAGTATAGAGCTGGTCCACAGTTCCACGACCAGGACGAAAACCACACTGTTCCTCCTGAATCCGAGGTTCGACTATCCGGCGAAGCCTCCTCTCCAGTACACCTGAATAAACCTTACCGGGAAGGCTGAGGAGTGTGATCCCACGATAGTTGGAACACACCCTCCGGTCCCCCTTCTTAAAGAGAGGAACCACCACCCCGGTCTGCCAATCCAGAGGTACCGCCCCCGATGTCCACGCGATGCTGCAGAGTCTTGTCAACCAAGACAGCCCCACAGCATCCAGAGCCTTAAGGAACTCCGGGCGGATCTCATCCACCCCCGGGGCCTTGCCGCCGAGGAGCTTTTTAACTACCTCAGCGACCTCAGCCCCAGAAATAGGAGAGTCCACTACAGATTCCCCAGGCACCGCTTCCTCAAAGAAAGACGTGTTGGTGGGATTGAGGAGGTCTTCGAAGTATTCCCTCCACCGATCCACAACATCCGCAGTCGAAGTCAGCAGAACACCATCCGCACCATACACGGTGTTGATAGTGCACTGCTTCCCCTTCCTGAGGCGCCGTATGGTGGTCCAGAATCGCTTCGAAGCCGTCCGGAAGTCATTTTCCATGGCTTCCCCGAACTCTTCCCATGTCCGAGTTTTTGCCTCCGCGACCGCTAAAGCTGCACACCGCTTGGCCCGTCGGTACCCGTCCACTGCCTCCGGAGTCCTATGAGCCAAAAGAACCCGATAGGACTCCTTCTTCAGCTTGACGGCATCCCTCACTGCTGGTGTCCACCAACGGGTTCTGGGATTACCGCCACGACAGGCACCAACAACCTTGCGGCCACAGCTCCAATCAGCCGCCTCGACAATAGAGGTTCGGAACATGGTCCACTCGGACTCAATGTCCCGCACCTCCCTCGTGACATGTTCAAAGTTCTCCCGGAGGTGTGAATTGAAACTCTCTCTGACAGGAGACTCTGCCAGACGTTCCCAGCAGACCCTCACAATGCGCTTGGGCCTGCCAGGTCTGTCCGGCATCCTCCCCCACCATCGCAGCCAACTCACCACCAGGTGGTGATCGGTAGAAAGCTCCGCCCCTCTCTTCACCCGAGTGTCCAAAACATGAGGCCGCAAATCCGATGACACAACTACAAAGTCGATCATGGAACTGCGGCCTAGGGTGTCCTGGTGCCAAGTGCACATATGGACACCCTTATGTTTGAACATGGTGTTTGTTATCGACAAACTGTGACGAGCACAAAAGTCCAATAACAAAACACCACTCGGGTTTAGATCCGGGCGACCATTCTTCCCAATCACGCCTCTCCAGGTTTCACTGTCGTTGCCAACATGAGCGTTGAAGTCTCCCAGTAGGACAAGGGAATCACCCGGAGGAGCACTTTCCAGTACTCCCTCGAGTGTTCCCAAAAAGGGTGGGTATTCTGAACTGCTGTTTGGTGCGTAAGCACAAACAACAGTCAGGACCCGTCCCCCCACCCGAAGGCGAAGGGAAGCTACCCTCTCGTCCACTGGGTTGAACTCAAACGTACAGGCTTTGAGCCGGGGGGCAACCAGAATTGCCACCCCAGCCCGTCGCCTCTCACTGCCGGCAACGCCAGAGTGGAAGAGGGTCCAGTCCCTCTCGAGAGAACTGGTTCCAGAGCCCTTGCTGTGCGTCGAGGTGAGTCCGACTATATCCAGCCGGAACTTCTCTACCTCGCGCACTAGCTCAGGCTCCTACCCCCCCAGTGAGGTGACGTTCCACGTCCCAAGAGCTAGCTTCTGTAGCCGAGGATCGGACCGCCAAGTGCCCTGCCTTCGGCTGCCGCCCAGCTCACAATGCACCCGACCTCTATGGCCCCTCCTATGAGTGGTGAGCCCATTGGAGGGATGACCCACGTTGCCTCTTCGGGCTGTGCCCGGCCGGGCCCCATGGGAACAGGCCCGACCACCAGGCGCTCGCCATCGTGCCCCAACTCCGGGCCTGGCTCCAGAGCGGGGCCCCGGTGACCCACGTCCGGGCGAGGGAAATCTGGGTTCATTTCGTTGTAATTCCATAGAAGTCTTTGAGCTGCTCTTTGTCTGATCACTCACCTAGGACCTGTTTGTCTTGGGAGACCCTACCAGGGGGCATGAAAACCCCCAGACAACATAGCTCCTAGGATCATTGGGACACGCAAACTCCTCTACCACGGTAAGGTAGCAGCTCAGAGAGGAGTCAGTAGAGAACATCCACGATAAAGTTTTTTCAGTAGAGAACATCCACGATAAAGTTTGCAACTTTTGGTTGCTAATAAAAAAGCCTTGCTTGTACCGAAAGTAGCAGACGATGTGCGCGTGACGTCACGGGTTATAGGGCTCCTCAATACCTCACATTGATTACAATCGTGGCCACCAGTCGCGAAAGTGATTCGGACTGAAAAAGTGACGATTTCCCCATTAATTTGAACGAGGATGAAAGATTTGTGGATGAGGAAAGTGAGAGTGAAGGACTAGGGAAAAAAGAAAAAAAGGCGAGGGCAGTGGGAGCGATTCAGATGTTATTAGACACATTTACTAGGATAATTCTGGAAAATCCCTTATCTGCTTATTGTGTTATTAGTGTTTTAGTGACATTAAATGGTGTACCTGAAAGTCGGAGGGGTGTGGCCACGGGTGTGGTGACCGCCAGTGTCTTTGAGGGAAGCCACGTTTCTCAACGAGGTGAAGCGAAGGCAGCCGTTGAGGCCGGGCTGAACTTTTTTTTCCCCCTCCTCCACGGTGGAAGCATCCCACGTTCGGGGGCGGCCGGTCGTAGGAGGCAAGAGAATCCGCAGCTGCCTCTTTGACGCACGAGGAACGACGCAAGCTATCCGCTCATGTCTACGGTAAGAGCCAACTTATTACCACAATTTTCTTGGCATGTAGTAGGGAACCATGTTCACTTGACCGTTCTGTTCCATAGTAAAGCTTCACCGTCATCTTTCGGGAATGTAAACAAGGAAACAAAGAAACACCGGCTGTGTTTGTGTTGCTAAAGGCAGCTGCAATACACCGCTTCCCACCTACATCTTTCTTCTTTGACGTCTCCATTATTAATTGAACAAATTGCAAAAAGATTCAGCAACACAGATGTCCAGAATACTGTGTAATTATGTGATTAAAGCAGACGACTTATAGCTGGGATCGGGGCTGGGACAACATGTCCGTTACAATCCGTGACGTCACGCGCACGTGTCATCATACGCGTCATCATACCACAACGTTTTCAACAGGATACTTCCGGTGAAATTTAAAATTGCAATTTAGTAAACTAAAAAGGCCGTATTGGCATGTGTTGCAATGTTAATATTTCATCATTGATATATAAACTATCAGACTGCGTGGTTGGTAGTAGTGGGTTTCAGTAGGCCTTTAAGTCGGTGTCCACGTTAATCAATTCATGGTAATCTGGCAAGTTAGCTGCCTTTTAGTTTAGCTGAGCTTATAGTTTATTTGCTTCCACCATTTGTTAGTTAGTTAGCTTTTAAATGTATCTTCATTTCAATTACGTTCGTCTTTTCTTACTTCGCTAGTTCGTTCCTTTTTTGCCACTCATTTTAGTTTCAGTTAGCTCTTCATTTCAGTTGGCTACCTTTTTCCTTTTATCGTTCATTGCTCTTCAGCTAGTTAGCTACTGTTGCTGTTACATTGTTACCTACTTTTGTCAATTGATCTTTATCTTTGCATTCTGTTATTTGGTTACATGGTGCTATTTTAGTCGTTATAGGCAACTTACCAGTTAATTAGTAGGTTGCTTTTATAGTCACCTAAGACTTAGAAACTAACCCAGCAAGCTATTAAGTTACCTGTTGCCTTTAACAATGCTAGCTATTGTTTAGTCACTAACTAACTAACTAACAATACTACTTGCTTTCCTTCCATCTTTGGTGAGTTCAAATTTGAACTTTTCTCTTTAACTTGCTATTTAATTTCTTTCAGTCAGAGAAATAGTGAGCCAGCGAGCAATGCTAATTAGTTAGCTTGGTAATACTTTGCCTTTGGTCTTATGTTCATTAGCTAGTTACATAGTTTTATTCATTTAGGGTTTTTGTCAAACTTTGCTGGTTGTTGAGTTGGATTACATTAACCTATGCTATCCTAATTACATGGCAAGTTAGGAAGTGAAGCCAGCTAGCTATTAAGTCACCTGTTGTCTTTAATCAATGGAAGTTACTGTTAATCACTTAGCTAGCGAACTAACTAACCCCGCCATTTTGTTTGCTTTGATCTTTGGTGAGTTAGTTTGTTGTTCACATTTGACCGTTTCCCTTTAACTTGCTAGTTAATTTTGTTTAGTCAATGAAATAGTGAGCAGGCTAGCAATGCTACTGAGTTAGTTAGCTTGGTGACTATTGCTTTTAACTTCAGTCAGTTAGTTAGTGTTTTTTTTAATGTTAGTTTTTGTCTTAGCTTGTTAGGTAATGTTTAGTCCAGTGGTTCTTAACCTTGTGGGAGGTACCGAACCCCACCAGTTTCATATGCGCATTCACCGAACCCTTCTTTATTGAAAAATAAAATGTTTTTTGTCAAATTCAAGACAAAGTTAAGTGCGTTTGGTAACACTTTTTTTTGGGGAACATATTCTAAGTACAAAGACTTAATTTAGAGATTTTTGGACACTAGGGGGAACACATTCTCAGTATAAAAGACTTAATTTAGAGTTATTTGGTTAGGGTTAGGGCCAGGGTAAGAGGATTATGATAAGGTCATGCCGAATAAGGCATTAAATAGTACTTAATAAAGACTAGTTAAGTGACAATATTTTACTCATTTGCATGTTAATAAGCAACTTAATTAGTGGTGAATATGTTCCCCGTACTAAAGTGTTATCATGTTTTTTAACTGGTGCACAACATGGGCCGTGCATGAACATCACCTTGTTCAAAGATCAAAACCAGCACTTTGTCTAAACCAGGGGTAGGGAACCTATGGCTCTAGAGCGAGATGTGGCTCTTTTGATGACTGCATCTGGCTCTCGGATAAATCTGAGCTGACATTGCTTAACACGATAAGTAATGAATAATTCCACTTGTAATCACAGTGTTAAAAATAATGTTCAAAATATAAAACATTCTCATGCATTTTTAATCCATCCATCCGTTTCTACCGCACCTGTTTAAGAAGTTGCGTTAATGGTAGGAAGTTATTTATTTACTTTTGGTTAGTGTGGGGCTTGCCCTCCTGGGGGTTCTTCAGACCACCAAGCACCGACATGAGAGCCTGTTTCAGGGTTACAATATTTTTTTATTTTTCAATAAGTCTCTCAGTTTTTGTCTTTCGTCCTCGCTTGTGCTTTGGCTCCAGCTCCAACCCCGTCTCTCCTCCTGGCTGCTGCTTATAACCGAGTGGCAGGTGATTAGATAACAAGGCCCAGATGGGCCATCTACGCACCTGTCGCTGATTTCGAGGCTGATCCTGACAACACTCCGCTTCGCTGCAGGCCCGCAGGCCACGCCCCCTTCCACAGTTAGCTTCAGAATAACAATGTTATTACAAAGAATAAGAAACCTATTGTAGTCTAGAAATGTTGCTCTTACTTAAAAATGCAGGCGTTTAGTTGTGTTCAGTATTAAAACAAATATTATATGGCTCTTACAGAAATACATTTTAAAATATTTGGCTTCTTGGCTCTCTCAGCCAAAAAGGTTCCCGACCCCTGGTCTAAACCCACAACAAACTACACACCTGCAAATTAGTCTGACTTCTGCTTTTGCCTTAGCCGTAATACGCCGATAGGGAGAAGTTTTTATTTACACAATGAGTCGGGTGTGTTTTGACCTCCGCCGAACCCCTGAGCCGGACTCACCGAACCCCTAGGGTTCGATCGAACCCAGGTTAAGAACCACTTGTTTAGTCACTCAGTTAGCTAATTAACAATGCTATTTGGTTTGTTTTCATCTTTGGAAAGTTACTTTATTAGTTCGTTGTCCATATTTGACCTTTTCTCTTTCACTTAATAGTTAATTTATTTCAGTCAATGGAAGAGTGAGCTGGCTAGTGACTATATTTAGTTAGTTAGCTTGGTGACTATTGCCTTTAAATTCAATTATTTAGTTAGTTTGTGTATGTTTTTTTAGTTGTCTGTCTTAGGTTGATAGTTTATAAGATTGTCAACCTTTAATTTTTTGTAATGACATAGATGGATAAGATGCTAACCAAGCTAGCTAGTTGGTTATGTTATTAAAAGTTAGTTACATTAACCACTTTTTTCTGTTGTTTAGTTAGCTGGTTGAGTATTTTATTGAATTAGTTGTTTACATTTTGCTTTTTAACATTGTTGTTACTTATACATTTCCATTAATCTTGATACATAGCAATTTGGTTGAGCTAGACAGCTAACCATTTTACTCTTCTGTTCATTAAGTAATTTAAGTTATGTTTTTCCATTTATTAATGACAATTTATGTATTACTAAGGTCACTTAATTGTTAACTAATGATTGTGTTGCTTGGTTTAAAGTAAAATGACATTTGTAGTCATGAGTGTGTGTTGTTGCTGTTTTTCATGAATTGTTACGAAATATTTTCCTTTCCCTGTCAGTGAATATTGCATGAATGTTCATGTTTTATAGTACATGAGGATTATGAACCCATGAAGGTGGTCTGCGTCTCGTCTCTTTAAAATAATAAGTCATGTCAGTTATCTGCTCCACTGTCTTATCTCGTCCAAAAGTTCTGCGAGTTTCATGTTTAGATTATTTACACGCAGTGCCAGCTGCTAATGTTTAAAGGTTAGTTGCTTTTAATCCTCTGCTGGAAACATTTTTGGCATTTATTTTCAAGTTATTTGATTGTATATACTTTAAGATCACATGTGTGCATGCTATCACTTACTGTGGCTGTCAAAACAAAACTAAACCTGAAAATGTCGATTGTTTGTATTGTGGCGCCCTCTGGTGGCGATTGTCAGTGTGACATCAACACAAGGACAACAAATAATATAACCTACAAATCCGAAAATTGACCGCTAGATGTCACTAGAAATAAATGTTCTTGCATTTTCAAAGTTTTAGAAATGTTCTCATTACAAATAGAAATAATTGTATTGTTGACCTATTCGGAGGCAACACATTTTACTGAATAATAAAAATAATACTTTGTTTTTTTCATGTTTAAAAAACAACAACATTTTATTATTTGTACTCTACATTACATTTGATTATATTAACATTTCATAATAAATTTGACGACAAAAATAAAAAATGAAAAACAAACAAACCAAAAACTATACATTAAATGTGTTAGAAATAAAAAATTGTGTTTACATGTACATTTTTAAAAAAAAATTTGTGGATCTGACCACTTTAAAAAAATTGCAAAAATGTGTTATAAATGTTTTTATAAATAACATTTTGTAATGTATCTGACGAACAAAAATTAAAGAAAAACGTTTTTCTTTTTTAAGTTTGAAAATTCTATTTTTTATATTTTTACATTACTACATTAGATGTGATTATTTTAATACTTAAAAGTAAATCTGACAAGATATTAAAAATGTATTTTAAAATTTGCTACAAATAATATCATATCTTTTCTTCTTTTTTTTCCTTTTTTTTTGTGTCCTGTCAATCAGGTGGCGACTTGTCCAGGGTGTACCCCGCCTTCCGCCCGATTGTAGCTGAGATAGGCGCCAGCGCCCCCCGCGACCCCGAAAGGGAATAAGCGGTAGAAAATGGATGGATGGAATCCGAAAATTGACCGCTAGATGTCAGAGATTACAAATAGAAACATAGCCAGGCCTTGTAATCGCGCCAGAAAGATGTCCAGGCATCGAGTAATTGTCTCCGGCCCCCTGCCTGGGAGAGGCAATGATGAGAGATATAGCAGATTAGTCTCTCTTAACAAGTGGCTGGATAGCTTCTGCAGACAACAGGGATTTACGTTTATTGATAATTGGCCCTCTTTCTGGGGCAAACCTGGCTTGCTGAGGAGAGACGGCCTTCACCCTAACCAGGAAGGCGCTATCCTCTTGTCTCGGAACATAGACTTCGCATTGAGCCACATTTGACTAACTGCACTAGAGCAAGCCCGGTCACAGGCAATTACAGAGCCTGCTAGCCTGGGTATGGAGTCAGTTAAGTTAGAACTAGCCAGCGCCAGGCTGGATGATCCCTGTACACATAGCAGTTTTCGTATAATAATACACAACTCACAAAATGTTTTTTCTACTGTGCCTATGACTACGTCAGAGTTAGACATGCGTTCTACTGAGGTGGCAAATTATGATGCGTTCAGTTTATCGCAGCGCCAAGTAGACAATCTGAAAATTCCCGTCATATCAATTCCTAGATATGGTCGTAATTATTTTAAGTACACTGCGCATAATAAACGCAACATTATTAATATTGCTACTACGGATAATTTTATCAACAACTCCTTAAAACAGCCCACTACCTATAATATGGGCTTTCTAAACATCAGATCTTGGTCTCCCAAAACGTTATTAGTCAATGAGGTCATTAGAGACAACAACCTTAACGTCATCGGTCTTAGCGAAACCTGGCTTAAACCAGACGACTTTTTTGCGATAAATGAGGCATCCCCTCCTAACTATACGAATGCACATATTGCCCGTCACCTCAAAAGGGGAGGGGGTGTCGCACTAATATACAACGAAAACTTTAACTTTAGTCCTAACTTAAATAATAAATATAAATCGTTTAAGGTGCTTTCTATGAAGTCTGCCACACCTCTGCCTCTGTGCCTGGCCGTTATCTACCGCCCCCCAGGGCCCTATTCGGACTTTATTAGTGAATTCTCAGAGTTTGTTGCTGATCTAGTGACGCACGCCGATAATATAATTATAATGGGGGACTTTAATATCCATATGAATACCCCATTGGACCCACCGTGCGTGGCGCTCCAGACTATAATTGATAGCTGTGGTCTTACACAAATAATAAATGAACTGACGCATCGCAGCGGTAATACGATAGACCTAGTGCTTGTCAGAGGTATCACCGTTTCCAAAGTTATGATACTCCCGTATACTAAAGTAATGTCCAATCATTACCTTATAAAATTCGAAGTTCAGACTCATGTTCGGCAAGCTAATAATAATAATAACTGCTATAGCAGCCGCAACATTAATGCTGCCACAACGACGACTCTTGCGGACCTACTGCCCTCGGTAATGGCACCGTTCCCAAAGTATGTGGGCTCTATTGATAACCTCACTAACAACTTTAACAACGCCCTGCGCAAAACCATTGATAGTATAGCACCGCTGAAGTTAAAAAAGGCTCCAAAAAGGCGTACGCCATGGTTTACTGAAGAAACTAGAGCTCAGAAATTATTATGTAGAAAGCTAGAACGCAAATGGCGCACGACTAAACTTGAGGTGCACCATCAAGCATGGAGTGATAGTTTAATAACTTATAAACGCATGCTTACCTTAGCTAAAACTAATTATTACTCAAATCTCATCCGCATTAATAAAAACGATCCAAAATTTTTGTTTAGTACAGTAGCATCGCTAACCCAACAAGGGACTCCTTCCAGTAGCTCCACCCATTCGGCAGATGACTTTATGAAGTTCTTTAATAAGAAAATTGAACTTATTAGAAAGGAGATTAAAGACAATGCGTCCCAGTTACAACGGGGTTATAGTAACACAGATACGACTGTATATACGGCGGATACTGCAAATATCCAAAATAGTTTCTCTCGTTTTGATGAAATAACATTAGAAGGATTGTTACAACGTGTAAATGGAATAAAACAAACAACATGTTTACTTGACCCACTTCCTGGGAAACTTATCAATGAGCTTTTTGTATTATTAGGTCCATCAGTGCTAAATATTATATTATAAACGTATCACTTTCCTCGGGCACTGTTCCCGTTGCATTCAAAAAAGCGGTTATTCATCCTCTCCTTAAAAGACCTAACCTCGATCCTGACCTCATGGTAAACTACCGACCGGTGTCTCACCTTCCCTTTATTTCGAAAATCCTCGAAAAAATTGTTGCAGAGCAACTAAATGAACACTTAGCGTTTAACAATCTATGTGAAACCTTTCAATCCGGTTTCAGGGCAAATCACTCGACTGAGACAGCCCTCGCAAAATTGACTAATGATCTATTGCTAACGATGGACTCTGATGCGTCATCTATGTTGCTGCTCCTCGATCTTAGCGCCGCTTTCGATACCGTCGATCACAATATTTTATTAGAGCGTATCAAAATACGAATTGGTATGTCAGACTCAGCCCTGTCATGGTTTAACTCTTATCTTACTGATAGGATGCAGTGCGTCTCCCATAACAGTGTGACCTCGGACTATGTTAAGGTAACGTGTGGAGTTCCCCAGGGTTCGGTCCTTGGCCCTGTACTCTTCAGCATCTACATGCTGCCGCTGGGTGACGTCATACGCAAATACGGTATTAGCTTTCACTGTTATGCTGATGACACCCAACTCTACATGCCCCTAAAGCTGACCAACACGCCGGACTGTAGTCAGTTGGAAGCGTGTCTTAATGAAATTAAACAATGTATGTCCGCTAACTTTTTGCAACTTAATGCCAAAAAAAACGTAAATGCTGATTATCGGTCCTGCTAGACACCGACCTCTATTTAATAATACAACTTTAACATTTGACAACCAAATAATAAAACAAGGTGACTCTGTAAAAAATCTGGGTATTATCTTCGACCCAACTCTCTCCTTTGAGTCACACATTAAAAGCGTTACTAAAACGGCCTTTTTTCATCTCCGTAATATCGCAAAAATTCGCTCCATTTTGTCTACTAAAGACGCAGAGATCATTATCCATGCGTTTGTTACGTCTCGTCTCGATTACTGTAACGTATTATTTTCGGGTCTCCCCATGTCTAGCATTAAAAGATTACAGTTGGTACAAAATGCGGCTGCTAGACTTTTGACAAGAACAAGAAAGTTTGATCATATTACGCCTGTACTGGCTCATCTGCACTGGCTTCCTGTGCACTTAAGATGTGACTTTAAGGTTTTACTACTTACGTATAAAATACTACACGGTCTAGCTCCAGCCTATCTTGCCGATTGTATTGTACCGTATGTCCCGGCAAGAAATCTGCGTTTAAAAGACTCCGGCTTATTAGTGATTCCTAGAGCCCAAAAAAAGTCTGCGGGCTATAGAGCGTTTTCCGTTCGGGCTCCAGTACTCTGGAATGCCCTCCCGGTAACAGTTCGAGATGCTACCTCAGTAGAAGCATTTAAGTCTCACCTTAAAACTCATCTGTATACTCTAGCCTTTAAATAGACCTCCTTTTTAGACCAGTTGATCTGCCGCTTCTTTTCTTTCTCCTATGTCCCCCCCTCCCTTGTGGAGGGGGTCCGGTCCGATGACCATGGATGAAGTACTGGCTGTCCAGAGTCGAGACCCAGGATGGACCGCTCGTCGGGACCCAGGATGGACCGCTCGCCTGTATCGGTTGGGGACATCTCTACGCTGCTGATCCGCTTGAGATGGTTTCCTGTGGACGGGACTCTCGCTGCTGTCTTGGATCCGCTTGAACTGAACTCTCGCGGCTGTGTTGGAGCCACTATGGATTGAACTTTCACAGTATCATGTTAGACCCGCTCGACATCCATTGCTTTCGGTCCCTTAGAGTGGGGGGGTTGCCCACATCTGAGGTCCTCTCCAAGGTTTCTCATAGTCAGCATTGTCACTGGCGTCCCACTGGATGTGAATTCTCCCTGCCCACTGGGTGTGAGTTTTCCTTGCCCTTTTGTGGGTTCTTCCGAAGATGTTGTAGTCGTAATGATTTGTGCAGTCCTTTGAGACATTTGTGATTTGGGGCTATATAAATAAACATTGATTGATTGATTGACTAGAAATTAATTTTCTTGCATTTTCAAATTTTCAGAAATGTTCTCATTACAAATAGAAATAATTGTATTGTTGACCTATTTGGAGGCAACACATTTTACTGAATAATAAAAAAAATACTTTGTTTTTTTTATGTTTAAAAAACAACAACAACATTGGTACACATTTTATTATTTGTACTCTACATTACATTTGATTATATTAACATTTCATAATAAATTTGACGACAAAAATAAAAAATAAAAAATAAAAAACAAACAAACCAAAAAATATATTTTAAATGTGTTAGAAATAAAAAATTGTGTTTACATGTACATTTAAAAAAAAAAAAATTGTGGATCTGACCACTTTAAAAAAATTGCAAAAATGTGTTACAAATGTTTTTATAAATAACATTTTGTAATGTATCTGACGAACAAAATTTAAAGAAAAACGTTTTTCTTTTTTAAGTTTGAAAATTCTATTTTTTATATTTTTACATTACTACATTAGATGTGATTATTTTAATACTTAAAAGTAAATCCGACAAGATATTAAAAATGTATTTTAAAATTTGCTACAAATAATATCATATCTTTTCTTCTTTTTTTTTCTTTTTTTTGTGTCCTGTCAATAAGGTGGCGACTTGTCCAGGGTGTACCCCGCCTTCCGCCCGATTGTAGCTGAGATAGGCGCCAGCGCCCCCTGCCACCCCGAAAGGGAATAAGCGGTAGAAAATGGATGGATGGAATCCGAAAATTGACCGCTAGATTCCACTAGAAATTCATTTTCTTGCATTTTCAAATTTTCAGAAATGTTCTCATTACATCCATCCATCCATCCATTTTCTACCGCTTATTCCCTTTCGGGGTCGCGGGGGGCGCTGGCGCCTATCTCAGCTACAATCGGGCGGAAGGCAGGGTACACCCTGGACAAGTCGCCACCTCATCGCGGGGCGTTCTCATTACAAATAGAAACAATTGTATTGTTGACCTATTTGGAGGCAACACATTTTACTGAATAAAAATAATACTTTGTTTTTTTTATGTTTAAAAAACAACAACAACATTGGTACACATTTTATTATTTGTACTCTACATTACATTTGATTATATTAACATTTCATAATAAATTTGACGACAAAAATAAAAAACAAACAAACAAACCAAAAAATATATTTTAAATGTGTTAGAAATAAAAAATTGTGTTTACATGTACATTTAAAAAAAAAAAATTTGTGGATCTGACCACTTTAAAAAAATTGCAAAAATGTGTTACAAATGTTTTTATAAATAACATTTTGTAATGTATCTGACGAACAAAATTTAAAGAAAAACGTTTTTCTTTTTTAAGTTTGAAAATTCTATTTTTTATATTTTTACATTACTACATTAGATGTTAATATTTTAACATTAGAAGTGAATCTGACAAAATCATGAAAATTGATTTTAAAATTTTCTACAAATATGATCATATCTTTTCTTTTTTTTTCTTCTTCTTTTTTTGTGTCCTGTCCATGAGGTGGCGACTTGTCTAGGGTGTACCCCACTTTCCGCCCGATTGCAGCTGAGATAGGCTCTAGCACCTCCTACGACCCCGAAGGGAATAAGCGGTAGAATGGATGGCTGGATGGACGGACGTTTTTTTTAAGTTTGAAAATTCAGTTTTTTATTTTTTTTTTACATTACTATATTAGATGTGATTATTTTAACATTCAAACGTGAATCTGACAAGATAATAAAAATTGATTTTAAAATTTGCTACAAAAATTTTTTGGTCTGTCCTGTCCATAAGGTGGCGACTTGTCCAGGGTGTATGCCACCTTCCTCCCGATTGTAGCTGAGTTAGGCTCCAGCGTCCCCCGCGGCCCCAAAAGGGACAAGCGGTAGAAAAATGGATGGATGGATGGACTTGTTTTTTTTTTTATTTGAAAATTGGGTTTTTTATTTTTTTTACATAACTACATTAGATGTTAATATTTTAACATTAGAAGTGAATCTGACAAAATCATGAAAATTGATTTTAAAATTTTCAACAAATATGATCATTTCTTTTCTTTTTTTTTCTTCTTCTTTTTTTGTGTCCTGTCCATGAGGTAGCGACTTGTCTAGGGTGTACCCCACCTTCCGCCCGATTGCAGCTGAGATAGGCTCTAGCACCTCCTGCGACCCCGAAGGGAATAAGCGGTAGAATGGATGGCTGGATGGACGGACGTTTTTTTTAAGTTTGAAAATTCAGTTTTTTATTTTTTTTACATTACTATATTAGATGTGATTATTTTAACATTCAAACGTGAATCTGACAAGATAATAAAAATTGATTTTAAAATTTGCTACAAAAATTTTTTGGTCTGTCCTGTCCATAAGGTGGCGACTTGTCCAGGGTGTATGCCACCTTACTCCCGATTGTAGCTGAGATGGGCTCTAGCACCCTCCGCGACCCCGAAAGGAATAAGCGGTAGAATATGGATGAATGGATGGATGGATGTCCAGCTTCAAATATTATTATATCAAACATTTTAAAATGGACCTGAAAACAAAATTTAAAAAAAAAAGTTTTTGAAATTGGTAAAAATTATATTCAAATTTACAAATGGTATTTATACTTTAACATTTGACTCGACGCCAAAATTGAAATATATTCTTAAATGTGTTTAAAATGCAACGCCTCCCTAGGGAGGTGTTTAGGGCACATCCAACCGGTAGGAGACCACGGGGAGGACCCAGGACACATTGGGAAGACTATGTCTCCCGGGTTGCTTGGGAACGCTCTGGGATCCCCCGGGAAAAGCTGGATGAAGTGGCTGGATGAAGTGGCTGGGGAGAGGAAAGTCTGGGCTTCCCTGCTTAGGCTGCTGCCCCCGCGACACCACCTCAAATAAGCGGAAGAAGCTAGATGGATGGATGGTGTTTAAAATGCAATTATTTTCTACATTATTACATTACATGTATTTTATCAATTCATAGTGGATCTGACAAGGTAGAAAAAAAGATTCTGAAATGTGTTATAAGTTTTCTTTTTTTTCATTACATTTTATTATTTTAACATTTGATAATGTTTGTAATCTAAATACTCCTCCTTTTATATCACATCCAATGGGTTATATACCGTATTTCCTTGAATTGCCGCAGGGCATATAGTATGCGCCTGCCTCGAATTACTGCTGGGTCAAACTCACTTCGCAAAATAATTAGCGCATGCTTAGTATTACCGCCTGGTCGAACTTGTGACTTCACGATGGACACTTCCCCTATCATCATTTTCAAAATGGAGGAGGCTGATTTCAATACCGGTAATTTGAAATCGCATAAAGGGAAGAAGATTAAGAGCTATTCAGTAGGATTTAAGGTCCACGCTTACATCACACTCAAATGTTCACTGCATGCCTTTGGTAAGTGCCTGAGTGAGAAGAGGTTTTAAGATAATTAGCGCATGCTTACTTTTAGCGCATGCCTTTGGTAAGCACAGGAGTGAGAAGAGGTTTTAAATTAATTAGCGCCCCGGCGGCAATTCAAGGAAATACGGTATATATTTTTTAAAACAATTATGATCACTTTAAAAGCGGTATATAATAAATACAATATGAAAAAAAGTATATAATAAATATGTTGTATATACTTAATCATAGTGTGTCAGGGAAAAAAATAGAAATGCGATCATAAAATATACAAAAGAATTATATTTATTATATATATATATATATATATATATATATATATATATATATATATATATATATATATATATACGCAGCTATGACGTCATGTCTCTTTGTGAGTGGCGTGTGTGCGTGATGGTGTCTGTCTCATCATCAGTATCACAGCCTTCATCACCGAGGTGCGTGTGTGATTGTGTAACTAACACATACATATTTTTAACACATTTAACACTTTTAAGACATTGTCGTGTCGATGGAGTTTGGGGCTGAGCGAACCGGTTTGACTGGAAACTTCAGCCCGGAAGTCAGACACTAAGTTAACGCACAACAGGTGCGTGATTAGTGTCTCTGTGTACGGTTATAAATATATAGCCTATATATATTTTTTTAACATACATCATATTACGTCTTGTGCGTTATTTAATTAAGCGACTATTAATATACGGTTCTTTTTTTCCGCCCTTCAGCTATAATTAAGCCCTACAGGTGGCACAAGTCTACATCCGCTGGAAAAAGTAGAGCGCCGGTGTGCCGGTGGAGTGAGCAGTGATCCGCTCGTCACTTCTTTTCGGAGACAACAAGAAGACAGCAGCGGACGTCAAACATGGACTCTCTTAAGAAAAGTTTCAACAAGGCGAAAGAAGGTGTAGTGTTCGCGGCAGAGAAGACTAAGCAGGGCGTGACGGGAGCGGCCGAAATGACCAAAGATGGGGTCGTGTTTGTCGGTGCGTTCACTCACTCATTCATTCATTACTATCAGCTGCTGATCAGTCTCATCCACACATTCATGGCTTCATTTCACCTTCAATTGTATTATCTGCATTTTATTAATCCTTAATGAAATCCTTAAATTTTACACATTGCATTACTTAATGTATTATTTTATATTTAATTATTAATAATTTCACTCATTAATCTACTTTTTTTTTCTCAGGCACCAAAACAAAGGATGGCGTCACAACAGGTATTGATTAATTTAAGACCTTATACAAAAATATTTTTTTTAATATTGTATTTGACGTATGCTGTGTGTATACGGTATGTGTGTGTGAATTGTTCTATGTGTGTTTTTAAATAATTTACATGTATCCATCCATCCATTTCCTACCGCTTGACCCTTTACGAGCCTATGTCAGCTACAATCGGGCAGAAGGCGGCGTACACCCTGGACAAGTCGCCAACACAGATAGACAACATTCACACTCACATTCACATCAGTGGTTCTTAACCTTTTTTGGAGGTACTGAACCCCACCAGTTTTATATGCGCATTCACCGAACCCGTCTTTTGTAAAATATATATATATCCATCCATTTTCTACCGCTTATTCCCTTTTGGGGTAGCGGGGGGCACTGGCGCCTATCTCAGCTACAATCGGGCGGAAGGCGGGGTACACCCTGGACATACACCCGTGTGTGTATATCACTAAATTGGCCCTAGTGCGTGAATGTGAGTGTGAATGTTGTCTGTCTATCTGTGTTGGCCCTGCGATGAGGTGGCGACTTGTCCAGGGTGTACCCTGCCTTCCGCCCGATTGTAGCTGAGATAGGCGCCAGTGCCCCCCGCGACCCCAAAAGGGAATAAGTGGTAGAAAATGGATGGAGATATATATAATTTTTTTTTCTTTTTCAAATTCAAGACAAATTTATGTTTTTTTACTGGTGCACAAAATGAACCATGCATGAACATCACCTTGTTCAAAGAACCAAACCAACACAGTGCATTAACTCATAACAAATTACACAGTGTGACTTTTGCTCTTTTGCTGTATTCATAATATGCCGATCGGTAGAAGTTTTCATTTACACGATGAGTCGGGTGTGTCTTGACATCCGCGGCAGAGGCTCCACCGAACCCCTGAGGCCAACTCACCGACCCCCTAGGGTTCGATCGAACTCAGGTTAAGAACCACTGCACTAGGGCCAATTTTGTGTTGCCAATTAATCTATATACATACATACATGCATACATACATATTCCCTTTGGGGTCGCGGGGGGCGCTGGTGCCTAGCTCAACTATAATCGGGCAGAAAGCGGGATACACCCTGGACAAGACGCCATCTCATCGCAGGGCCAACTCAGACAAAATTCACATTCACACACTAGGGCCAATTTTGTGTTGCTAATCAATCTATATACTTTATTATATAATTTATATCACACCTTTTTTTATTCATAATACATGGTGATAAAAATTGTGTACTTTTATATGATGTGTATCATAACATACCTTTTTACTTTTGTGTTTTGATATAAAACATTGTTTGGATGATCTATTTTTTTATTACAAATTATAGATTTGTACTTATCGACCTCTCCGTGGTGTACCCTCCTTCCACCCAAGTGCAGCTGGGGTAGGCTCCAACCAAACCAAAAGGGACAAGTAGTAGAAAATACTTGCACACTAAATGGCAGCATTAGGTACATGTGCCCAATCCATCCATTCATCCATTTTCTACCGCTTATTCCCTTTCGGGGGCGCTGGTGCCTATCTCAGCTATAATCGGGCGGAAGGCGGTGTACACCCTGGACAAGTCGCCACCTCATCGCAGGGCCAACACAGATAGACAACATTCACACTCACATTCACACACTAGGGCAGATTTAGTGTTGCCAATCAACATATCCCCAGGTGCATGTCTTTGGAATTGGGGGGAAGCCGGAGTACCCGGGGGGAACCCACGCATTCACGGGGAGAACATGCAAACTCCACGCAGAAAGATCCCGAGCCGGGGATTGAACCCTGACTACTCAGGACCTTCGTATTGTGAGGCAGACGCACTAACCCCTCTGCCACCGTGAAGCCTGGATATATATATATATTTTTTTTCAAATTGTTGATTTGTACTTATCGACCTCTCCGTGGTGTACCCTCCTTCCACCCAAGTGCAGCTGGGGTAGGCTCCAGCCACCTCAAAAGGGACAAGCAGTAGAAAATACACGCACACTAAATGGCCACAACATTAGGTGCGTGTGCACAATCCAGTAAGATAAAATACAAGCACTATATACTAAATGGGCTTCACGTTGGAAGAGGGGTTAGTGCGTCTGCCTCACAACACGAAGGTCCTGAGAAGACGGTTCAATCCCGGGCTCGGGATCTTTCTGTGTGGAATTTGCTGTTCTCCCCGTGAATGCGTGGGTTCCCTCCGGGTACTCCGGCTTCCTCCCACTTCCAAAGACATGCACCTGGGGATAGGTTGATTGGCAACACTAAATTTGCCCTAATGTGTGAATGTTGTCTATCTGTGTTGGCCCTGCGATGAGGTGGCGACTTGTCCAGGTTGTACACTGCCTTCCGACCGATTGTAACTGAGATAGGCACCAGCTACCCCAAAGGGAATAAGCGGTAGAGAATGGATGGATGGATATATACAAAATAAATACATTCATAACCTACTCTATTACATAGTGGTGTTCTTGTGGTACTAATTGGTTGTAAATTCTATACTAAGTTCTATTCAGAACACCCAATACAGCTAAATGAGGTACGTTTAAATAGTAAACTACTACAATATATTAAAATGTCTGTAAATTGTGATTGATTTCTATGGAGCACTTTTATTTTAGCTTATTGGATTGTGCTTGTGTACCTATTATGGGATCATTTAGTGTGTGTGTGTATAGGAACATAATTTCTACTAAACGAGCACATTGAGTCACCATGTGAAAAAAAAAATACAGTATAAAGGTAAGTATGGTGTGATATTTCCCTGAGGGAGGTTTGCTTTGATAAACAAGCGCAGAAACCAAGGAGACCTCCTCGAAGGCATTCACATGTGAGCTGCTTTTTAAAAATGCACTTTTTAGTGGTCTATGAAATGTTTTTTTGGTTGTTGGAAAAGGGCAAATAGTGTTTATTGCTTTTGCAGTGAAAGTTGAATCGTGATGTTACATTTCTACATTCATGATATCCTCACAATAAGCAGTGTTTAAAATTGTCTTCCTTCAATGCTAATCCTCTTTCTCCAGTTGCAGGTAAAACAGTGGAGGGTGTGAGTCAAGTGAGCGGAGCTGTGGTTACCGGGATGACTAATGTTGCCCAAAAAACTGTGGAGGGGGCGGGCAATATTGTCGCAGCCACCGGATTGGCCAAGAAGGATCCAGCCAAACCAGTAAGAACTCATTGTTGGTGCAACACCTTTCAGGAAAAGGAAGTGTTGTGATTTGTATTGTTTGTATATTCTGATTCCTCACATAAACCACAGGAATATATTTCAGTAATAACAGAACAAAATGTTGTCGAAGTCATATCGCATGTTTATACCTTGGAAAATTGGAGATATTCTAGTAAAATTAGGACTATTGCCCCACCCTCCCAAAAAATGTGGGTTTTACTCTTGCATTATTTTCATTGATTTAAATAAAAAAAATCCTAAATTATAAGTGCTCATGAATGTTCTTATTCATCCAGGTCAGGCCTGGGCAATTATTTTGACTCAGGGGCCACGTTTAAAGAAAGAAAGAAATGTGTCTGGGGGCTGATTATCTATTTTTAGGAACACTAATACAAAACCTCACAATGTCTGATTGAATGGTAAAAACGTTATAACAGACTGCCTTAAAAAAGTAATGGAATTTTTACTTTTTCTATGACCGATAAAACACTGTATGTTGACAAAGTATAAATGTCACACCCCCTTTCGATCGACATATTTTACAGTCAAGTGAAACGCGACAAAAATACAACAAACAATAAAATATGAACGAGAAAGGTACAAAATAAACCCACCTACAATCTAATACATCACTCAGCTTTAGAACTTTGTTGTGAAAGTCTCCTTCCGCGTCTGTGGAAACGCTTCCCACCCACACTGCTTGGTGCCTCGTCTGAGCTGCTGTGATGTAGATTACCATAGTAACTAATTAGATTACCATAGTAACTAATTAGATTACCATAGTAACTAATTAGATTACCATAGTAACTAATTAGATTACCATAGTAACTGGTATATCATCCATAAGCGCAGATTCCAACCATTGAAATACTTTGTATAGTTGAAGATTTACGGTCATTAGAAAACATGACTGCACATCATAATGGCAGCTACACTTTCCATCTTAAAGATCTAAAAAAAAGTATTTGGGAATGTCCGGCGGGCCAGATTCAAAAGCTTAACGGGCAGCATGTGGCCCCCGGGCCTTAAATTGCCCAGGTCTAATCCAGGTCATTGTAATCTCAGGGCATTCAATCGATCACAACTGGACTGTTTGCTTTGTTTTGGAAGACGTTTTGCCTTTTATCTGAGTAGGCTTCATCAGTAAGTACTCATTGACTTGGATTGGTCAGATCTACAGTTGTGATCAAATTTATTCAACCCCCACACAATTTTGATGTTTTAGCAAGTTGGACATTTATTCTGTATTTTGTTTTTAGACATCAAATAAAGATGTGTCAAATAGACAAATGCAACTTGAATTGAATTACAACATATTTTGTAAATAGCAAACAGTGTCAACTTAAATTGTAACACTGTATTTTACAAAATACCAAAAAAGGAATTTTTTCTTAATATCTCATTGACAAAATGATTCAACCCCCTAGTTACATGCATCTTTAGTACTTAGTAGAACACCCTTTGGCAGTAATTACATCCTTCAAACGTGATACATAACCGGACACAAGCTTCTTGCAACCATCTACAGGTATTTTAGCCCATTCCTCTTGGGCAAAGGCCTCCAGTTCATTCATATTCTTGGGCTTGCGTGCTGCAACTGCCTTCTTCAAGTCCCACCAGAGCTTTTCTATAGGATTTAGGTATGGCGACTGTGAAGGCCACTCCAGAGTCTTCCAGCCCTTCTTCTGCAACCACTCTGATGTTGATTTGGAGGTATGCTTGGGATCGTTCTCCTGTTGGAAAGTCCAACGTCTCCCAAGCCTCAGCTTCGTCACTGACTTCATGACATTTGCAGCTAATATATCCTGGTAGGAAATAGAATTCATAATGCCTTGAACGCGCTGGAGATTCCTGGTACCTGAGGCAGAGAAACAGCCCCAGAGCATGATTGACCCCCCACCATGCTTAACAGTGTTCTTCTCTTTGTAAGCTTCACTTTTACTCCTCCAGACATAACGTTGATTCATAAGCCCAAAGAGTTCCAGTTTTGTCTCATCACTCCATAGAACAGTTTCCCTAAACCTTTTGGGTTTGTCCAGATGATTTTTGGCATACTGGAGTCAATTTTCCTTGTGCTGGTAGTCAGAAGTGGGGTGTGCCTGGGAGTTCTGGCATGGAGGCCTTCATCTCGCCTTATTGTCTGGGATGAAACCTGCGTTCCCCCCTCTGCAATGTCCTGTTGTAGTTCCTCAGCTGTTACCCAAGGGTTTTTTACCACCGTACGCTTCAAACACCGGACAGCAGTTGCACACAGCATCCTCTTTCTACCACGTCCAGGTAGTGTGCCTTTAGCTTTAAACTTGTGAAATATGCTACCAACTGTCTCTCTTGGAATGTGTAATGTCTTTATTTTCTCATATCCATATAATTTCTTATGAAAATAAATTACCTCCTCTCTTGACTTCTTTGACCACTCCCTGGACTTCACCATGTTGCAAATACATCATTGACCATCTGCAAGAAGCTGAGCGTCAGTCTTTTTCAATCAGTTTAATTGTTGCTCGTTATGGTTCTAATCACATCTACAGCTGTTTTCAACACCTGATTGAAAATACCTTATTCAAATTCTGTTCTTAAGAGTTATGATCTTCAAGGGGTGTTCTACTAAGTACTAAAGATGCATGTAACTAGGGGGGTGAATCATTTTGTCAATGAGATATTAAGAAAAATGTCCTTTTTTGGTATTTTGTAAAATACAGTGTTACAATTTAAGTTGACACTGTTTGGTATGTTACAAAAATAATGTTGTAATTCAAGTTACATTTGTCTATTTGACACATCTTTATTTGATATGACTATAAACAAAATACGGAATAAATGTCCAACTTGCTAAAACACCAAAATTGTGTGGGGGTTGAATAATTTTGATCACAACAGTATTGTCTTGCAGTGTGTATATAAAACGTTAAAATGGGAGGCTTTTGAGGTTGTTTTAGAGGGCTTTGAAGGCTACAGTGGGGACTCCCATTAGCTTCATCTTGCAAGTGTGTTTTTATATTCTCTTTAAAAATAAAAGATGTGTTCTTGTCTCATGATTGTGATCGATAGGCAAAGTTCTGAAAAAAGTGCAGTTCCCTTTTTAAATAATCATTAAATATTATCATTACATTTATTTACAAAAAATAAACATTTCCTCTAAGGTACTTTTTGTCATAGTATTCAAATAAAAACTAATCTCTGTAAATTAGGTATTCACCTTAATTTGTAATTTTGTAAAAAAAAAAGTTTTGAACTAAAATTAGTTTGATTCTCTCAATTTCATTCACTTAAACTTGACTTTTTTTCTAACCAAATAACATTGCATTGGTTATAAAGTGATTCATGCTTGAATCACGATTGTTACGATTTATTGAAGATCAGTTGCATGTCCTCCCCGTGACTGCGTGGGCTTCCTCCCACCAAAGACATGTGCCATGAATTGATTTACGTGGACCCCGACTTGAACAAGTTGAAAAAACTTATTCGGCTGTTACCATTTAGTGGCAAATTTTACGGAATATGTACTGTACTGTGCAATCTACTAAGTTTCAATCAAACACCTGGGGACAAGTTGATTGGCAACACTAAAAGGTCCCTAGTGTGTGAATGTTGTCTATCTGTGTTGGCCCTGCGATGAGGTAGCGACTTGTCCAGGGTGTACGCCGCCTTCCGCTCGAGTGCAGCTGGGATAGGTTCCAGCACCCCAAGAGGTAGAAAATGGATGGAATTTTTAAATGCCTTTTTAGCCCACCTTTGCATATACGTCAGCACCAAAGAGGAGCTTTTATAATCTCAAACCTGTTTAGAAAAGGTATTACAATTTTATTATGACATTAAAAGTTTTAGTTTGAATGGAATTGTCACCCCGAGAATCAGAATTTAATCAAACGCAAGTGGTAAGATTCTCATCCGTAATGTTTATAATGAACATGTTTCTCGTAAAATGACAAATTTTGCACAATGTTGACTATTTTTATGGATTTTTTTTTGTATAACAAACTTTTCTTTTATTTCATTGTTACTTTTAAATCTTTTATTTGTGCGGCGGAACTCATTTTTGACTTTATTTTTGAGGTTCTGAATGTCCATCCATCCATCCATTTTATAACGCTTATTCCCTTTTTGGGGTCGCGGGGGGCTCTGGTGCCTACCTCAGCTGCAATCGGGTGGAAGGCGGGGTACACCCTGGATAATTCGCTACCTCATTGCATGGCCAACACAGCACGACAGACAACATTCACATTCACACACTAGGGACAATTTAGTGTTGCCAATCAACCTAATGTATTCTTTTTAAATTTAGACACATTTTTTTGCAAAATGTTCATAAAATCGCCACAAAATTTTTTTTATATTTTTCTCACAACTACAGATGTATTATGGAAAATAATTACTATTCCCCATAAAATTATACTATTTGGGTAAATATTTGTTGTGCACCATTTTGACCAGAAGGTATTTATTTCTGTGCAATTTTCTTCCCCACCAAAACTATCCGAGCATCATTTCTTCTGCAGGAATGTCTACCACTGACATGTTCCCTTTGCCCACATTTGACCTGATCCATATTGACAATGTTTTCTGCCCATCGGGTTCTTCCTGCCAGTTTGGCTGCTAATAAGTGGGCTCACATTGCAGGTAGTGTTAAACCCCTGGAGGGCGACCAGCCTGACGGAGACACCACATGTGTGTCTAATGACCAGGCAAGGACATTTGCAAGGTCATCTTGTCATGTGACGCTAATGGGGTGTGACAAATTAAAGGCATGCAAGCAGTAGATGTACAGAAAAGACATTATTGATTTTTAGAGTGTTGGAATATAATGACTAGAAAATCAGACAATCATTTGTCACATTTTGACCTGTGGAAAATTGCGAAGCCATCTTTTTACCTTCTGGCTGTCATCAGACTGACTGATGGCTGACGCCGAGAAGCAAGCGGTAAAGATGAAGAGCACATGTAAGCCACGTTGAACAATGGCTCAAGGTTACGGAGCCATTTTGATAAACACGCAGACGTAAAATGGAGGAGGAGGGGTGGTGGTATCGGTCCTCCTACCATGTGGAACATGATGCTACTATTCAGGAAATCATACACATTATCCATGGACTAAACAGGTGCCAAACCTCTGGCTCATGTGACAAAGGTGGCTCACAGAAGCATTTGATCTGGACCGTCCTACAATAGTGAACCCTTACACTATAGAAGACATTGAAGGAGTGATGGGTGAAACACAGAAGCAGCAGTGAGACTCACTCATGTCTCCTTGTGCGTTCAAGAAAAATAAACATTCTGCGTCCTTCGACTGAAGCATCAAACTGTGTTTTATCAAGAAGTGCTTCTTTTGACTCACGAGCAACAGAAGTGGGAGTGGTGTTTGACTACAGTTTTCATCGCCATCATAGATCTAAACAGAACTAAGGAAGGTTTTGATATTATAGCGCCAAATAAAATTAACGTTAGGGTTCTGCCTATTTGACTCAATGACCAGAGTTGCACATTTCATATTCCTTTCTGCGCAGCAATTCATTTAAAAACATTTACGATACATTTTATTTCAAGATAATTACGTATTCAATCCAGCAGAATGCGCTACTTAGAAACACCAATGCAGTATCAGTGCGCGTCAATACAGCCTGTGAGTGTCCCACACTGACCGAGGCATCATTGACTAGGGGTGCACAAAAAAAAATATATATATATATATATATATATATATATATATATAAATATTTATAAAATATGACATGGTTTATAAACAAATGATTAAAAATAACGATTTTGATTTGATAAATTATATATATATATATATTTTTTTTTTTAAGACATTTATAGGCCATCTCCTTGCTACCAGGATATTTTCTAATTAAGCAATAGATATCGGTCTATTACTTGACCACTTCTGTTAGCTATATCTTTGTTTATTATGTACATTTTGCAGCTGTCACATACATTGTAATATTGTACATGGTAATTGGGATTTGTTATGTTATATAAACATATCAGTTTATAATATATACTGTGTATATATAACATGTAAATATTACATATTTTATATTGCTACTATGGTACATTTTAGTCTACTTTATACCTACATTATCCTTTTCATCCTTTGTAACTGAGCTACTGTGTGGAACGATTTCCCTTGTGGATTGATAAAGTTTGTCCAAGTCTAACTTGTTTTGAAAGTTTCCTTATAATTATTAAAACCACATGATACATTGCGAGAATCTTTTTGAATTGTGAGTCAAGAATGGGGTGGGATTGTTAGGTGCCCAAAGATGAACACAATTATCATTTAACCAATGAGTTTGTTTTTGTAAACTAATGTAATACCATATTTTTCGGGATATAAGTCGCATTTTTTTTCACAGTTTGGCCGGGGGTGTGACTTATACTCAGGAGCGACTTATGTGTGAAATTAACACATTACCGTGAAATATCAAATATTTAGTTTATTCACATAAGAGACTAGACGTATAAGATTTCATGGGATTTATCGATTAGGAGTGACAGATTGTTTGGTAAACGTATAGCATGTTCTATATGTTATAGTTATTTGAATAACTCTTACCATAATATGTTACGTTAAAATACCAGGCACCTTCTCAGTTGGTTATTTATGCGTCATATAACGTACACTTATTCAGCCTGTTGTTCACTATTCTTTAGTTATTTTAAATTGCCTTTCAAATGTCTATTCTTGGTGTTGGTTTTATCAAATAAATTTCCCCAAAAATTGGACTTATATTCCAGTGCGACTTGTTTTTTTTTTTGCTTCTTTATTATGCATTTTCCGCAGGTGCGACTTATACTTGTATGTATTATTTCACCTTTTTAAAAAAGATTAACAGTATGTCATGATTTAATAAAAATTGTTACTTATTTCCAGTTTATGTGCCACGGTCTCACAATATTCTCACTTTCATTTCACAACTTTTGTCTTTTTTTATCTTCTGTTAAAAAACAAACACTTCTCATATTTGGCTATCATATTGTTTATTACTCTATCATTTATTTACAAATTCCAATGGATGGTTCCTCATTTTCCAACCTTAATTTGCAAGTGTGAAGTAGGAGAGCCGCAAAGGAAAAGTAATTGTCGCTTCTTTTTTAGTCCTAATACTTTCTTATAGTCCGAGGTTTGTTGTAGTCATCGGAGTCGTTTATTGATGGTTTAAGTACGCTCGCTGAATGTCAATGTCAAGGCGACACTATACAGTACAGAAGTAGTTTTGGGTTACAGGAGCGAACGAGGTTCTAAAAGCGCAACTTCCTGTTTGCGTGTCTTCCACAGGGCGAGGACAACTCGGGCGGGCAGGATGTGGTCCAGTCGCCCGTTGATACCAACGTTGCCGACGCACCAGTGGTGAGACACTGAGAAACATTTAGTACATCAAGTACACAAACTGTAACCAAGTCTTATTCTCTTGCCGCAGGACAACACAGCTTGAAGTCAACGTTTTACGAAGAAAAGATGACCGTAACATTCCATGTTGCTCTGACAAGTTGGTCCTGTGTGTGTGTGTGTTCTTCTGGTTGGATGTGGGTTGTGTATTCCTAATATGCATCTGCATATCAGCAAATGTACCTCAGGTGTCTTGTGTGATTCGTAACCAAACGTCATTGACATGACAATGCCACTTTACCTTAACCGTGTGTGTGTAACCACCTGGAATATTCCACAACTACCCACCCAAGTGTCTATGTGAACAGTACTGTAGTTTTATGGTATACAAATGTTTGCGTCTATCTTGGAATTTCGTCAGATTAACTTTCCGAATTACTGCCGTGCATCTTTATTTGGATTGTAGTGTTGAATAAAATGTAAACTTTCATTGAGTTCCTAATTGCAAAACTAACGTGTGTTGGCTTACTAAACTAGAGTACCAGGTATCCATCTTTAGGGTGCGACATTTGCTAAAGATATTTTATTGCCTTAAAATGTTTCAGTACCAATGATATAAAATACAAATGCTATTTTTTAAATATAGATAATATATTTTAAACTTTACGTACTAGAGGTGAGGGAAATCTATTTTTAAATGCATTGCAATTCGACATGGACAATTTAGAATAGATTAGTAATTGTGAATCGATTTTATTTATTGGAAAAAAGTAATGCAAACAGTTCTAAAATGTGGCTGACTTCAGTGAATCTATTATAAATGCACTGTTTGTTTAAAAGTTACAAATAAAACGCTTATTTAGTGAAACTAAAAGAAATGTAAAACTGCATCAATCTACATAAATTAAAGATGCATCTATAACATTTTTATTTGAATCGTGAGGTGCCCAAAGATTCCCAACTGGAATACATACAATCTAAAAAGTGGGAGAAAAAAAGTTGTAATACACATTTTTCTACAAAAAAAATAAATATAATTTAAATTGTTTATTCAAGTAGATCTAATAGAGATCCCTGTTTTTTAAAAAGCCTGTAAGATGCACATGAATCTTGGAATATTTGCTCATTTATGTCAATATTTTTATTTTGAAATTGGACAGGATACATTACAAGTATGCCTAATGAACATGTCTGTTATGTCCAAAGAGCTCTTTTGGGGCCTTTTCTGCCCACTTCTAATTTTTATTGGCTTTCATTATATTTTAAAGATAAAATGTAATTAAAATATTACAATATTTGCTTTGTCAACTGCAACACAAAGCCAAGATGTGTATCTGTCTTCAAATCATCCTACATTGGAGTTTATGCAGCCTTCAGTTGAAACAGCAGTAATTGAACATTAAATATCAGCACAAGTATGTAAACTGTAGTTTCAACTGTCCCAAATAGGCAATGAAAATAAGAAGAAAATGGATTGAAAGGCACTCCATGGTTATTTTCGGTGGACAAGTTACGGATTCCAATGAGCTTATTTAGTTTCAGTCCACTTGAATGTGTGCACCAATTCATAGAAGTCAGAGCTAAAAAAAAAAAAAAGACAAAACCATTTGAAGTTTCCAGTTTTACTTCCTCTTCTTCCTCTTCATGGCCTTCCACTCTCCTTCCTGCGTGGCCAAGCTGCCAAAAAGCTCCTTCACCTTCCTCTTCCTCTCGGCATCCCTGCAAAGGAACACCAGATAGAAGTTGAAGGGTGCCTGCAAGAAGTGAAAACACTTGCCGCACCCAACAGGATCCGTACCTGTTCATGACCTCGCTGAGCTTCTCCCTGGCTAGGAAGCGCGTGTCCTTCCTGATCTCCCGCAGCGCTCCCTTGAATTCTCTCTTGTACTTGTGACGCACTCGCTCCTTCTCTTTCTCCTCCTTGGTGACGCCGCGCTTCTTGCCGTAATCAAACCTGGAGAAAGACGAGTGGTATAAACCAGCAGACCCATAGCTCCGAGTGTTTCTGCACATTTGTGTTTACACTTACACCTCCACAATCTTGGGTGTGAACAGCTTCAGAGGGACAGGCTTCTTCTTGTCAAAAACCAAGCGGCTAAGAGCTGCTGGAGTGTTGTTGATAACCTCCAGGATCTCTGTTTGCAGCGCCTATTTTGCAATTTGAAAAAGTAACAATGACTACAGACTACTTGGTCTACAATGTGGATCAGATCCAGATTAAACCTGGACATTGGATCTTCTCATCCTCTTGACTTCATATCATACATGTAAAGCAGTCTCATTTTTTATTTCATAATTGTTTAAAAAAAAAGTTTCCACAGATTAAATCAGTGTTTTTGAAGAGTATACTAATTCAAATGACTGTTTTTAATCAGTATTTTTTGAAATATTTCAGAAAAAAAAATTCAGATTAAACTATTTTATTCTTTTTAGTATTTGAGTTTTAGAATAGAATAGAAAGTACTTTATTGATCCCTGGGGGAAATTCAGCACCACAGTTCACTTACAATAGACTGGGAACATCATTTGAGTTGCACAATCACAAAATATATTTAAACTGAATTTAGCTAACAAAGTACAATTAGATGCACTAAATATATTAAATCATCTTAATTTCAAAAATTGTGGTAGGATTTAATTTCTGCATTCTTGTTTCAGACAGGACTGCAATCTGTTTGTGGTGGTGGGTTGCATGGGGCCATTGCAATGTTTAAAGTTAAAGTACCAATGATTGTCACACACAATAGGTGTGGTGAAATTATTCTCTGCATTTGACCCATCACCCTTGATCACCCATTGGGAGGTGAGGGGAGCAGTGGGCAGCAGCGGTGCCGCGCCCGGGAATCAATTATGGTGATTTGACCCCCAATTCCAACCCTTAATGCTGAGTGCCAAGCAGGGAGGTAATGTTCCATCTTTATAGTCTTTGGTATGACTCTGCCGGGATTTGAACTCATGACCTACCGATCACAGGGCGACACTCTAACCACTAGGCCACTGAGTATGGATACTGTGAAAGACAAAGTGAGTAAAAACACTGAAAAGCCAGAAATGTTATAAATGTGTGGAACAATAATTGCTTCCATGTTTGCCTCCTAAGAAAACAATACAAATTCCATGAATTGTCCCTAATTGCACTTTTGAAAAATCTAAAGATGTCTGAATACTCGCAAAATAAATATCAAAAGCTGGCACTTTATGTTAACTCTTACCCAGCATCATCTGTGTGTCACTAAAGTGTGCCAGCCTGTGGAAATGTACGTACAGCAGCCATAGAGTTGGCTTTCCACAACAACGTCAGACACATCTCAACTTAGTCGGACTGCGGGTTTTTGTGCTTGTTACATGAGGCCCCCGGTGCGTATGAACTGTCTTAAGAAACAGAGTTATGATGTCATCTACTGTTCAGTGTTGGAACAACAAGCCACTGACACTGAGTACTATTAGAATGTTTACAAACAAAGGCCAGCAGGGAGCAGTACATCTATTCACACTATCTGTGGTGAGCCATCCATCCATCCATTCATTTTCTACCGCTTATTCCCTTTGGGGTTGCGGGGGGCGCTGGTGCCTATCTCAGCTACAATCGGGCAGAAGGCGGTGTACACCCTGGACAAGTCGCTACCTCATCGCAGAGACAGACAACATTCACACACTAGGGCCAATTTAGTGTTGCCAAACAACCTATCCCCACCACCTAGAAATTAGGGTACAGGAAAATGTGGGGGGTAAGAAAATACAATGAAATGTAACACTATAAGAGTAAATACTGTTTTTACATGAAATAACCCCCTTTGGTCACCTTTACACTTGTTTAATCCGACACAGTAATGCTGCCTGAGGTTAAACCAATCAGTGGCCAGCATACAGAACTTTGGGCTCTGATTGGTTGGGTCTCATCTAGTGTCAATTACTAATGTACTATGTACATTTTATACTTTAGTCTTTTTTAAAAGCTGGGAAATGCCTAATTTAGACCCAAAATATATAGACTGTGCTTTGGAAAAATAAAAGCCACAAACTTTGAAGCGCACTGTCGGGGACGACTGTGCACCCTGAACTTTCATTCCAATAACACATCTGACACAGACTTAGGTTATAATTTGTTGAATAGCTTTTTTTAGTGTAAGATTGTTTTTAAAAGTTATTTTAAAAAAAAATTCCACTCAAAAAATTGTCAACAGTAAAAAAAACACACAACACGCCTTGGTGAAGGTAATAAAACTGGCAGTAGAACTCACCTTTAAAGGCTCGGGTAATAACTGAGAAGACAGGTGTTGTGAAAGCAGCGTTCTGATTGGCTGGAAGATGTGCCTGAAGGAGGCAAGGTCGCTGTAGAGCAGACAGCATCTCTTCACCAGGTCCATGCAGGTGGACACACACGTCAACCTGGATGACGACAACAACCGCACACAGGTGCAATAAGAGGGTGGAGACCTCCGCCAAGCAAGGCCAAATTCTTTTCATACAACTTCATTGGAACTGTAAGAAAAAAAAAGTTCCCCACTATTAAGGAAAGGCTTCAAGGAAAACTGCACTTCAGGGGCCAATTTAGTGTTTCCAATCAACCTATTCCCAGCTGCATGTCTTTGGCGGTGGGAGGAAGATAAATATACACACATATATATATATATAATATATATACACATATATACATACATACATACATATATATATATGTGTGTGTGTGTGTATATATCAGTGAGGTGCTGTCAGGGGAGGCAAGCGAGGCAGTGCCTCACCTGCCACCAGGTGGCTTAACCTTGAGATGTTCCAAAACTAAGTAATAAAATAAATTTTAATATTTCTCTTTTGGTTTATGCTTTCTATGTGATTTTGGTGTGGTTCCTGTATATTTTGATGATTTGCATGGTCAAAATTGCGGAAATTCCATGTTTCCTGATCAAAACAATGCAGCAGATGAGAAGTGAGGCAGACACAGGCGGTGCCTCCACGGCTACACACAGTGTGTATTGGGCATGCGTGCGAGGGGGCGCATGCTTGTTGCCACGTGGAAAAGGCAGGTCTTGAGGCAGCAAGTACCTCTGCCTCAAGGTAGGGGGCGATATATTGTCAACATGCAGTTCAATGCCTCAGCAGTACTCTGACTCGCCACACTGGGAGAAGTGGGGGCGCTCAAGCTAGCAGACAAAGGTCTCTCCAGCGGAAGCTAGCATTTTTTCCTTTTCTTTTTTCTTTAACTGTATTTATAACAAACATGACATTTTTATTAGAGTAAGCCAGTGTTTACTCTCTAATGTGCAACTTAAATCAACAATGACTAGAGCTGCACAAATGAATTTAGGTAAAAAAAATTAAAGAAGATAAAAGTATGTATGCCTCACCTGGTGTTTAGTTCACCACACGTCACTGGTGTATGTATGTATGTGTATATATATATATATATATATATATATATAGAGAGAGAGAGAGAGAGAGAGAGAGAGCGAGAGCGAGAGAGAGGGGGATGGAGAGAGAGAGGGGGATGGAGAGACAGAAATAGAGGCATTCCATAAATCCAGATTCCAATGTATGTGTTTTGGTCTGTATTGTGGATGATGGCCAAAATGTCCCTAAAAAGTGCAGTTTTCCTTTAAGACAATAATATAAAAAGGCACTGACTGCATGATTTTCCCCACATTGAATCTTTTCTGAAATGTTCAAGTTTTAGCAAGCACTGCAGTACAGCCCACGCAAAAGCTGTTGTGTGAAAGCGCCTGCTGGCTCACCAGTCATTGGGAAGGCTAAATTATCTCTGCGGCGACACAGGTGAATGCCACAGGGTCCAAATTGTTGTTCTTTGCACACACAATAATACCATAAAACAAGGTAACTTTCCTATGTTTTGTCCCTTCAACTACACAAGATAAATAAAAAAGATCCATTTGCATTTTCCGCTCAATTCCGGTCACTTACTTAAAGTGATCTCCTTCGAGGTCCTTCAAAGCAAGGTGCTGTGTAGCAGAAAGTGGCAGCTGGCTTTTGTTGTCCCAGCTTTTCCAGGATTCAGAGTCTGACAGCACCAACAGATTGCTGTGCTTCCCACTGGCCCTAAAAGGTGGAATGACTATGTAACCTGCAAGAACATTTAAAAAAATAAAGTCAGCTTAGTGGCATGGAGTCCTGAAGCCCAAACCAACTGTACCTGGAGAGCTCTTGTCCTGCACGGCCAGGTGCAGCGTTCCAGTCAGGAAGTTAATGAGCTCGGGCAAGAAGCGCTTGGAAAAGGAGACATACTCCACAGCCAGACAGCACAGGACTAAACCTGATGTCACATCCTGTAATGATCTCACTGGACACTGCAAACACACCACAGTGTTTTAGTACAATAAACAAAAAAAAACTTTACCCTTAATTAGAGATGTCCGATAATGGCTTTTTTGCCGATATCTTTTGGAAAACAAGGTTTCCAAAATAAATCAATTTAAGTTATAGAAAAAAATGCCAACATGGCACTGCCGTGTTTATTATTGAAGTCACAAAGTGCATTATTTTTTTTAACATGCCTCAAAACAGCAGCTTGGAATTTGGAACATGCTCTCCCTGAGAGAGCATGAGGAGGTTGAGGTGAGCGAGGTTGGGGGGACCAAGGTTATATTGTAGCATCCAGAAAGAGTTAGTGCTGCAAGGGTTTTTTGGGTATTTGTTCTGTTTTGTTTATGTTGTGCTACGGTGCGGATGTTCTCCCGAAATGTGTTTGTCATTCTTGTTTGGTGTGGGTTCACAGTGTGGCGCATATTGTAACAGTGTTAAAGTTGTTTATACGGCCACCCTCAGTGTGACCTGTATGGCTGTTGACCAAGTATGCATTGCATTCACTTGTGTGTGTAAAAACCCATAGATATTGTGACTGGGCCGGTACACAAAGGCAGTGCCTACGTCCGTGTACTCTGCTGGGTTTTAAAAGGTCATAAAGGTCAAAAATTGTACTTTTTGAAACCGATGCCAATAATTTTGAAACAGATACCGATAATTTCCGATATTACATTTTAAAGCATTTATCGGCCAAAAATATCGGCAGTCCAATATAATTGGACATCTCTACCCCTAATGCTTGCTTGGTGCTTTCTGTAAAGCATGCTATAATAACAAAGTGCTGTGTACCTTAGTGAGCGCTTGGCCAATGTAAAGGAGTGCAGGTGTTGTGACAGGATGCCTGAAATCCGACGTGGGAAACAGCAGTGCCGTCACTTTCAGATGAATAAGCTTGAAGAACACAGAAATATATAAATGTTAGGGTTGTCAAAATGAAAGTGTTTGCGGATTTATCCATCTGATTAAAATTTTAATCACAATAATAAAGATACACAGCTAAGGCAGTAACCATGTCAGATAAATGATGCTAACATTGATTGAATGCTAAATCACGGTACAGCAGGGGTCACCAACCTTTTTGAAACCAAGAGCTACTTCTTGGGTACTGATTGATACGAAGGGCTACCAGTTTGATACACACTTAAATAAATTGCCAGAAATAGCCAATTTGCTCAATTTACCTTTAATGAATAAATCTATAAGAAAAATGGGTATTTTTGTCTTTTTTTTTCCTTTTACAGAAGGTTTTTTGTAGAGAATAAATGATGAAAAAACACTTAATTTAATGGTTTAAAAGAGGAGAAAACACGAAAAAAATGAAAATAAAATTTTGAAACAGTTTATCTTCAATTTCGACTCTTTAAAATTCAAACGAAAAAAATGAATAGAACAACTAGCTAATTCGAATCTTTTTGAAAAAAATTAAAAATAATTTATGGAACATCATTATTCATTTTTAATTATAGAATTTTGATTACATGTTTTAAATAGGTTAAAATCCAATCTGCACTTTATGATATATAACAAATTGGACCAAGCTATATTTCTAACAAAGACAAATCATTATTTCGTATAGATTTTCCAGAACAAAAATTTTAAAAGAAATTCAAAAGACTTTGAAATAAGATTTAAATTTGACTCTACAGATTTTCTAGATTTGCCAGAATGATTTTTTTGACTTTTAATCATAAGTTTGAAGAAATATTTCACAAATATTTTCTTCGTCGAAAAAACAGAAGCTAAAATGAAGAATTAAATTAAAATGTATTTATTATTCTTTACAATTAAAAAAAAAAATAGTCGAACATTGATTTAAATTGTCAGGAAAGAAGAGGAAGGAATTTAAAAGGTAAACAGGTATACGTCTTTAAAAATCCTGAAATAATTTCCATCCATCCATCCATCATCTTCCGCTTATCCGAGGTCGGGTCGCGGGGGCAACAGCCTAAGCAGGGAAACCCAGACTTCCCTCTCCCCAGCCACTTCGTCTAGCTCTTCCCGGGGGATCCCGAGGCGTTCCCAGGCCAGCCGGGAGACATAGTCTTCCCAACGTGTCCTGGGTCTTCCCCGTGGCCTCCTACCGGTTGGACGTGCCCTAAACACCTCCCTAGGGAGGCGTTCGGGTGGCATCCTGACCAGATGCCCGAACCACCTCATCTGGCTCCTCTCGATGTGGAGGAGCAGCGGCTTTACTTTGAGCTCCTCCCGGATGGCAGAGCTTCTCACCCTATCTCTAAGGGAGAGCCCCGCCACACGGCGGAGGAAACTCATTTCGGCCGCTTGTACCCGTGATCTTATCCTTTCGGTCATGACCCAAAGCTCATGACCATAGGTGAGGATGGGGACGTAGATCGACCGGTAAATTGAGAGCTTTGCCTTCCGGCTCAGCTCCTTCTTCACCACAACGGATCGGTACAACGTCCGCATTACTGAAGACGCCGCACCGATCCGCCTGTCGATCTCACGATCCACTCTTCCCTCACTCGTGAACAGGACTCCTAGGTACTTGAACTCCTCCACTTGGGGCAGGGTCTCCTCCCCAACCCGGAGATGGCACTCCACCCTTTTCCGGGCGAGAACCATGGACTCGGACTTGGAGGTGCTGATTCTCATTCCGGTCGCTTCACACTTGGCTGCGAACCGATCCAGCAAGAGCTGAAGATCCCGGTCAGATGAAGCCATCAGGACCACATCATTTGCAAAAAGCAGAGACCTAATCCTGCGGTTACCAAACCGGAGCCCCTCAACGCCTTGACTGCGCCTAGAAATTCTGTCCATAAAAGTTATGAACAGAATCGGTGACAAAGGACAGCCTTGGCGGAGTCCAACCCTCACTGGAAATGTGTTCGACTTACTGCGAACCAAGCTCTGGCACTGATCGTACAGGGAACGGACCGCCACAATAAGACAGTCCGATACCCCATACTCTCTGAGCACTCCCCACAGGACTTCCCGAGGGACACGGTCGAATGCCTTCTCCAAGTCCACAAAGCACATGTAGACTGGTTGGGCAAACTCCCATGCACCCTCAATAACCCTGCCAAGAGTATAGAGCTGGTCCACAGTTCCACGACCAGGACGAAAACCACACTGTTCCTCCTGAATCCGAGGTTCGACTATCCGACGTAGCCTCCTCTCCAGTACACCTGAATAAACCTTACCGGGAAGGCTGAGGAGTGTGATCCCACGATAGTTGGAACACACCCTCCGGTCCCCCTTCTTAAAGAGAGGAACCACCACCCTGGTCTGCCAATCCAGAGGTACCGCCCCCAATGTCCACGCGATGCTGCAAAGTCTTGTCAACCAAGACAGCCCCACAGCATCCAGAGCCTTAAGGATCTCGTCCACCCCTGGGGCCTTGCCACCGAGGAGCTTTTTAACTACCTCAGCGACCTCAGCCCCAGAAATAGGAGAGTCCACCACAGATTCCCCAGGCACTACTTCCTCATAGGAAGACGTGTTGGTGGGATTGAGGAGGTCTTCGAAGTATTCCTTCCACCTATCCACAACATCCGCAGTCGAGGTCAGCAGAACACCATCCGCACCATACACGGTGTTGATAGTGCACTGCTTCCCCTTCCTGAGGCGGCGGACGGTGGTCCAGAATCGCTTCGAAGCCGTCCGGAAGTAGTTTTCCATGGCTTCCCCGAACTCTTCCCATGTCCGAGTTTTTGCCTCCGCGACCGCTGAAGCTGCACACCGCTTGGCCTGTCGGTACCTGTCCACTGCCTCCGGAGTCCTATGAGCCAAAAGGACCCGATAGGACTCCTTCTTCAGCTTGACGGCATCCCTTACCGCTGGTGTCCACCAAGGGGTTTTAGGATTGCCGCCCCGACAGGCACCAACTACCTTGCGGCCACAGCTCCGATCTGCCGCCTCGACAATAGAGGTGCGGAACATGGTCCACTCGGACTCAATGTCCAGCACCTCCCTCGTGACATGTTCAAAGTTCTTCCGGAGGTGGGAATTGAAACTTTGTCTGACAGGAGACTCTGCCAGACGTTCCCAGCAGACCCTCACAATGCGTTTGGGCCTCCCAGGTCTGTCCGGCATCCTCCCCCACCATCGCAGCCAACTCACCACCAGGTGGTGATCGGTAGAAAGCTCCGCCCCTCTCTTCACCCGAGTGTCCAAAACATGAGGCCGCAAATCCGATGACACAACTACAAAGTCGATCATGGAACTGCGGCCTCGGGTGTCCTGGTGCCAAGCGCACATATGGACACCTTTATGTTTGAACATGGTGTTTGTTATCGACAAACTGTGACGAGCACAAAAGTCCAATAACAAAACACCACTCGGGTTCAGATCCGGGCGGCCATTCTTCCCAATCACGCCTCTCCAGGTTTCACTGTCGTTGCCAACGTGAGCGTTGAAGTCTCCCAGTAGGACAAGGGAATCACCCGGGGGAGCACTTTCCAGTACTCCCTCGAGTGTTCCCAAAAAGGGTGGGTACTCTGAACTGCTGTTTGGTGCATAAGCACAAACAACAGTCAGGACCCGTCCCCCCACCCGAAGGCGGAGGGAGGCTACCCTTTCGTCCACCGGGTTGAACTCCAACGTACAGGCTTTGAGCCGGGGGGAAACAAGAATTGCCACCCCAGCCCGTCGCCTCTCACTGCCGGCAACGCCAGAGTGGAAGAGGGTCCAATCCCTCTTGAGAGTAGTGGTTCCAGAGCCCTTGCTGTGCGTCGAAGTGAGTCCGACTATATCCAGCCGGAATTTCTCGACTTCGCGCACTAGCTCAGGCTCTTTCCCCCCCAGTGACGTGACGTTCCACGTCCCAAGAGCTAGCTTCTGTAGCCGAGGATCGGACCGCCAAGAGTCATGCCTTCGGCTGTCGCCCAGCTCACAATGCACCCGACCTCTATGGCCCCTGCTATGGGTGGTGAGCCCATTGGAGGGGTGACCCACGTTGCCTCTTCGGGCTGTGCCCGGCCGGGCCCCATGGGAACAGGCCCGGCCACCAGGCGCTCGCCATCGTGCCCCACCTCCGGGCCTGGCTCCAGAGGGGGGCCCCGGTGACCCGCGTCCGGGCGAGGGAAATCTGGGTCCATGATTTTTCATCTTCATAAAGGTCTTCGAGCTGCTCTTTGTCTGATCCCTCACCTAGAACCTGTTTGCCTTGGGACACCCTACCAGGGGGCTTTATGCCCCCAGACAACATAGCTCCTAGGATCATTGGGACACGCAAACTCCTCTACCACGATAAGGTTGCAGCTCAGAGAGTCGAACATTGATTTAAATTGTCAGGAAAGAAGAGGAAGGAATTTAAAAGGTAAACAGGTATACGTCTTTAAAAATCCTGAAATAATTTTTAAGGTTTTATTTTTTCTCTAAAATTGTCTTTCTGAAAGTTATAAAAAGCAAAGTAAAAAAATTTATACATTTATTTAAACAAGTGAAGACCAAGTCTTTAAAATATTTTCTTGGGTTTTCAAATTCTATTTGAGTTTTGTCTCTCTCAGAATGAAAAATGTCGAGCAAAGAGAGACCAACTTGCTAGTAAATAAATAAAATTTTAAAAATAGAGGCAGCTCACTTGTAAGTGCTGCTATTTGAGTTATTTTTAGAACTGGCCAGCGGGCTACTCATCTGGTCCTTACGGGCGACCTGGTGCCCGCAGGCACCGCGTTGGTGACCCCTGCGGTACAGCAAACACAGGCTTAGCCGACTGGAAGACAAACATGTTGACAACAAACTAACAGGTGGATTAAACATTGCTAAAGAATGGCTAAAACAGGATATAAACAATTAAAGGGTATACACTGAGACTGGATGAAAAGGTGAATGCTCGATACGACTAGAATTAATCATGTGTGGTTTACGCAGCAAAAAGTCCATACCATGTCTAATGTTGGGAAAGCTGCATGCCTTTTGACCTCCGCATCCTCCTCCATGCTCTGAGCAGCATCACTAATGATGGTCTGCATGCTCTTACAGGCCTCTTCTGGAAACATCTGACACAGGGTGTACAACTCTCTGCAAAGAAGAAAAGCATAAAGACAGATTCAATTTAGCGAACTACGTGTTACAATTAATGGGCCAACAGGGATCTTACGGTATTAGCTTGTCGATGGTGGTGAGTTCAGGAGGACTACTGCAGGCCAGTTCTCCAAAGTACTCCAACAGGAAGTCAACTAGTTTCTGGGACAGATGTCCTGTTAGTTAATAATACATGTCATGCAAAACACACAATAAGGCTGGAAGAATTATGGCAAATATAATAATCATGATTACTTAAGATTGATATTGCAATTACGATTAATAACACGCTTATTCATTTACTTGAAAACATGAGTATTTATTGTAGCAACAAAATGTAACTTTAAATATAGCTTTAAAAAAAAGGATATAAATTAGTAACAAGTAAAATAACATTAAAAGTAGTAACAATAAATGTAATTCACAATAGCAAAAAGTTTTGTTTTTATGAATTTTGTTTACCTATTTTACCACCATACTGTGTGTGCTTTTGTGTCAAATACAATTTAATAATATGTTGGTTAATTAAATGCAAAAATCCTCACATTTATTGGTGCAATACATCTTTGGACAAAGTTGACCAGTATTTTAGGTCAAAGCATAAATAACTGTGAATGTATCAATAAGTGCTTTAAATACATTATGCTTGTGTAAGGTACTTTTTTTTATAACCTTGGTTAAATCACCAAGAATGATTGCCGGGCGCAGCCACTGCTGCTGCCCACTGCTCCCCTCACCTCCCAGGGGGTGATCAAGGGGATGGGTCAAATGCAGAGGACAAATTTCACCACACCTAGTGTGTGTGGCACAATCTTTAAGTACTTTAAGTTTAACTTGATTTTGTTAGTGCAGTCAGACCGAATGTGGAGCATTGTGCTTTTATTGTGAAGGGAGAGTGTGCTCTGCTGTGCTGCTGTTCTCGGCCTGCAAATAAAGACAATTTGAGGTTGTAAAAATAAATTTAAAAAATTAAAAAAGAGAGCGTCTCAAGTTCCTACTGCTGTGTGTACATTGATCTTACATCGATGATGTCTTTTAAAATAACACAAACAGATGTTATGTGTTGTAAGGTATTGATGGTTCTTGCTAGTTTAGTCGCTGTTTTTTTGTTTTTTTTCAAGTTTATAAGTTTATTCACAATACCGCATATAACAATTACAATAGTGGTGAATATCATCATTCAAAGAAGTTGGTACGTGAAAGGGTCCCCCAAATAAGATAGAAGAAGCTTTTAACAGGGGGTCCAAAGAACAATATATACATGGAAAGATTAAACATGGTACCAAGCACAACAAAAAACAAAAACAAAACAACAACGCTATTTGATAAACACAAGATAATAGTACTAAAACAAGCATAGACATACATACATACATACATTCAACCATGCAAAACCCAACAGTAGTCTACCCCACATGAGGCATTAAAGATATGTGGTTAGTAGGTAAGTTTTCACTTTCTTTTTGAAGTTGGAGAACGGATACAGCATCTTGAGGCTCTCATTAAGCTGGTTCCAAATATTTGGTCCCCTGCATACAACACTGTGAGCGGTACAGGCCAGCAAAAGATGTTTACGTGTTATCAGATCTAAGTTACGAGTGTTGTGGGCATGCTGGCGATGGTAAATAGGAATCAAGCTACAGAGCCTAAGATTCAGCCTGTAAATGACTTGATAGGTTAAACAAGCATTTTGATAAATATTGAACTCTGTCAGTCTTAAGAGATGATATTTATGAAATAGATGACGACTGGGGCCATTAAACTTGGACCATGGCAGGGCCCGTATAATTTTCTTTTGCATGGATTCTAATTTGTGAAGGTAGGTAGGGAAGGTGTTACACCAGATGATATTACAGTAGTTTAGATGTGGTTCAAAGAGAGTTTTGTATAAGGTAAGTAGAGCATAAAGAGGAAGATAATGATGAAGGTGAAAGAAGAGGCCAACATATTTGGATAATTTGTTTAACAGATGGCTAATGTGACATTTAAAATTTAAGTATTTCAAGTGACCGTCTCCACGTTGTTTAGTCCAGAACGGTTGAGTGTGTCGGGGAGGAATGATACATTATTTTCCCAAACAAATGACAAAATTTCACTCAAATTTATGTCTATTTTCCCGATATTCTGCATTTAACAACGAATTACCCAGCAGGGCCTCCTCTCCAGTACACCTGGATAGATCTTACCGGAAAGGCTGGGGAGTGTGATCCCATGACAGATGGAACACACCCTGCGTTTCCCCTTTTTAAATACAGGCACCACCCCCAATTCCACACAATTCTGCAGAGTCTTGTCAACAAGGACAATGCCACAGCATCCAGAGCCTAATGGAACTTCGGGGGATGAGCCTCGGGGTCTTGCCACCTAGGAGTTTCTTAACTACCTCGGCAACCTTAGCTCCACAAATCTACAACTCTACATGCCCCTAAAGCTGGCCAACACGCCGGACTGTAGTCAGTTGGAAGCGTGTCTTAATGAAATTAAACAATGGATGTCCGCTAATTTTTTGCAACTTAACGCCAAAAAAACGGAAATGCTGATTATAGGTCCTGCTAGACACCGACCTCTATTTAACAATACAACTTTAACATTTGACAACCAAATAATAGAACAAGGTGACTCGGTAAAAACTCTGGGTATTATCTTCGACCCAACTCTCTCCTTTGAGTCACACATTAAAAGCGTTACTAAAACGGCCTTCTTTCATCTCCGTAATATCGCTAATATTCGCTCCATTTTGTCCACTAAAGACGCCGAGATCATTATCCATGCGTTTGTTACGTCTCGTCTCGATTACTGTAACGTATTATTTTCGGGTCTCCCCATGTCTAGCATTAAAAGATTACAGTTGGTCCAAAATGCGGCTGCTAGACTTTTGACAAGAACAAGAAAGTTTGATCACATTACGCCTGTACTGGCTCACCTGCACTGGCTTCCTGTGTACTTAAGATGTGACTTTAAGGTTTTACTACTTACGTATAAAATACTACACGGTCTAGCTCCATCCTATCTTGCCGATTGTATTGTACCATATGTCCCGGCAAGAAATCTGCGTTCAAAAGACTCACTTCTGAGGTCCTCTCCAAGGTTTCTCATAGGTCACTGGCGTCCCACTGGATGTGAATTCTCCCTGCCCACTGGGTGTGAGTTTTCCTTGCCCTTTTGTGGGTTCTTCCGAGGATGTCGTAGTCGTAATGGTTTGTACAGTCCTTTGAGACATTTGTGATTTAGGGCTATATAAATAAACATTGATTGATTGATTGACAAATAGAAGTGCAAACCTCAGGCACTGCTTCCTCGTTGGAAGATTGTAGGTGGGATTGAGGAGGTTATCAAAGTATTCTTTCCACTGATCATACTTGCCAACCTTGAGACCTCCGAATTCGGGAGATGGTGGGGTACCAGGGGGTATATATATTTTCAAGTATTTCTAATATATGTGTACACATACACACACACATACACATATATACACACACACACATACATACATATATATATATATATATATATATATATATATACATACATATATATATATATATATATATATATATACATACATATATATATATATATATATATATATATATATATATATATAAATAATCTGTTCACGAATGAGTATATCCGTATGGCAACCGTGTTGAAGGGAGAAGTCTGATCTACAAAATTTGCAGGCAGCATATCCCTTCCCCTTCAAACTGTCCTGGATGAACTGAAATTATTTTTTTCCAATCATTTTGGAACTTGCAAGCTTACTTCTTCTTCTTACTCGTCGTCGCCATGTCTCTTGTTCGTTCATCTGCTTCGTCTCTGTTATGTTTTTGGACATTACTACTTGCCGTAGTTTTGAAGCAATGCATGATGGGAATCCGGATGTTGTGTGTCAGTGTATTAACGTGCCGGCTGGAATAAACACACGCTGAGAAATAGCTCTGTGCCTGCCTACTTTATGGGTTATAGATAAACCTATGGATATCGGGAAAAATATATAATAGTCTCCTTTTCAGGTGAGAGAGGACACTAAAGGCAGTGCCTTTAAGGCACGCCCCCAATATTTTTTTCTGGGTGGAAATCGGGAAAAATTCGGGAGAATGGTTGCCCCAGGAGATTTTCGGGAGGGCCACTGAAATTCGGGAGTCTCCCGGGAAAATCGTGAGGGTTGGCAAGTATGCCACTGATCCACAACATCCCCAGTCAATGTCAGCAGTACACCGTCCCCACTATACATGGTGTTGACAGTGCATTGCTTCCCCCTCCTGAGGCGGAGGATGGTGGTCCAGAATCGCTTCAAAGCCGCCTAGAAGTCATTTTCCATGGCTTCTCTGAACTCCTCCCATGTCCATTTGCCTCTGCAACCGTCAAAGCCGCACACCGCTTGGCCTGTTGGTACCTGTCTGCTGCCTACAGAGTCCCATGAGCCAAAAGGACCCCATACGACTGATTTTTTGGCTTAACGGCATCCCTCACTGCTGGTGGGGTTCTGGAACTACCGCCACAGCAGGCACCGGGCACCTTATGGCCTAACCTCCGATCGGCTTCCTCGACATTAGAGGCATGGAACACTGTGCACTCAGACTTAATGTCCAGCGCCTCCCTCATAACATGTTCAAAGTTCTTCCATGGTGAGATCCCAAACTCCTAATAGACGTGCACTGTGTTTATTCTTTCGGTGCTCCTCTGTTTCACTGTCACAAGCACCTTGCATGGCCTATTTTTTTCAATGATTATATTTTCATGATCATTAGTAACCATAATCAAAATCAAAATTTGATGTATAGTCCAGCCCTAACACACAATATCATGGAGTATAAAACCACTTTGTACCTGTAGTTTCGGTTTATTTCCTACAGCCAAACTTGGGTGGTTGCTCTTCTGAGTCCTGG